>NC_044361.1:13914530-14199530 GCF_007364275.1 Archocentrus centrarchus | reverse complement strand
CTGTAAGCTGTAGAACCTGAAAATATACATACATACATAAACATGCAGTAGTTAGCAAAAAAAGATACTGCACAGGAAAATAATCATATGAACATTTTAATTATTGAGGCTTTATAGCTCTGTTTTCTTGATATCACCAAGATGTCAAAACAACAGCTAGTCCTTCATCCACTCTCCCTCCTGCCAATCTACATGTCCTTACACAAGACTTGTTTTTGTTATTGCCTTAAGTGAAATATATCTCCTGAGGTTGCACACCCAGAGCACTGGCTGCAACATGAAATCACAACGAGTTGCTTCAAGGGGCTTTATATTGTAGGGTAAAGACCCTACAATAATACAGACAAAACCCCAACAATAAAATGACCCCCTATGAGCAAGCACTTGGCAAGGAAGTGGGAAGGAAAAACTCCCTTTTAACAGGATGAAACCTCTGGCAGAACCAGGCTCAGTTTTAAGCCTAAACTTAAAAGTAGAGAGGGTATCTGTCTCCTGAATCCAAACTGGCAGCTGGTTCCACAGAAGAGGGGCCTGAAAGCTTAAGGCTCTTGCTTATCCTTGTTTATGTTTCCATTTGATCCAAAGCAGCTACATATCAGCTTGAAATCTTTAGCGTTCTCTTTTCTCTAAACAGCAGAATGATTACAGATTTTTATCAAACCTTTTAATCTTTCCTTCATGTTGTCAGTGTTCTGATTGGGATATCCATCACCTGCCTCCTCAGATGCAAAGAACAAGGTACAGAAATCCTCCCGTGTCTCACTCTCTGCCTTAGACAGACAGAAGTTACCAAACTTCAGAACACCACTGCCATCTAGCAGGATCTATGAGCAACAGATGGAGAATTATTGCATTCATGTGATAACATTGCTATTATAGTCTTACATAGAGATGAATGCAGGTGCAAACCTTAGCAGGGGTCAGGTAAGAGAAAATGATTCCTGACTCATGGATGTGTTTCAGGCCTTTGACCAAGTCCCATCCAAAACTTCGCACCACATCTTCTGACAGGGTTCCATCATGAGCAATTACAGACTCCAGGGACCCCCCTGAAAGGTACAGCATGCACGTGTATATTCAATTCAATTTTATTTATATAGCGACAAAATCACAACAACGGTCGTCTCAAGTATGGCATTTGAGAAAAACAGAGAGACCCAAGAATGACACCCCTTGAATCATTTTAAAAAAACCAAAAAAAAAAACCCCCAGCAGTTTGTTGTTTACAATCTACTGTATACTAACACTCAATAAGTATGAGTAATGGTTAACAAAAATTCTGAAACGGTAATTATTATTAAAAATATATTAAAATAACTTAAGCTTTAAGCTGCTATAAGTTGAGGTTCTCATCCCAGATACGCTGATATTTGAGTACCACTTACAACAACTGCCAGGAATAAATACTGACCTGTACAGAGCTCCACCACCAACCACAGGTGGTTATTTGTCTCATACCACTCATAGAATTTTACTATATTTGGATGATCCAGATCCTGGCTGAGACGTACCTAACATGACAATGATAACACACTTAAAAAGTTGGCTTTTTACAACAAGGCTCAGTGACAAATTCCACCCTAAAAAAAAAAAAATCACATGCACTGATCACACGGTCTCATTCAATATGAAAAGCACATCGCATATACTGTATGTTAGTGTGCTGTTAGTGGCTGGAGAAAGAGAAAGTTATCCCTGCTGAGACTGCTGGCCCCAGGACTGAAACCCGCATGAGAAATGGATGAATGGATGGAGATATATATATGTATATCAAAAATGATCTCAGCCCAGCCTTCTTTGGGCAGTTTAAAACAACACTGTTATTGCTATGTAAAAATAATGCAACTGCAGCAGAAGTCTCAGTAAGTACATGAAGTTTCAAACACTGTCCTACATGGTTAGTAATCTCAGGTCTCTTGGTTTTGTCGATGCACTTGATGGCAACATAGCTGAGATTGCCCTTCCTTCTTCCTTTATAGACAATAGAGCTGCGGCGTGTCCCGAGCTCCTCATACAGAATGAAGTTCTCCATTTGCTGTGGAAAAGGGAAAAAAACAGGCCTAATTTATAATTATGCAGTTCAAATGGTTTTTTATCGCTGTCAAACAGAAGCACAAAAGTGACACACAAAGTCATCATTCAGTATCCCAAGCTTTACCATAGAAGGCGCACGTATGCAACATTATCGACTCTGGCAGAAACAACACATTTGAAACATTTTGATAAAAGGGACCTTTAGATTTTATTTGATTAAAACCCAATAAATATATATAATTACAGGTAGTGTGTTATAATTGTCCATTGCTGTCTTGTCCTGTTTAGTCAACCATATGAGCAACTTTATTGATCCATAGCTGCTGTATTAAAGTACCTGTAAAACGATCCGCCCGACCGAGCCTACCTTTAATTAGCTGAACACCTGTTTCAGCACAGCAGCTTCATTAGAGCGAGCCTCTTTTATAAAGACTTCTTAGCCTTTACCCAGAAATACAGGATAACAAGACATGTATGTTTAAAGGACATAGTTTACTTTAAGTGTGAAATAACACGTTATGTAGCGTCCACGTAAACTTTGAAATAACTGTTGAACTCCGGGGTTCAGGGTCTGTCGTATATCCAGGAGCTAAGGCAGTTTTCTCTCTTTTACCCCCCCCCAATAACTAATTAACCCTTGAAAATGAGCGTAATTACACGAGAAGTGCATGCGCTCGTACACAAGCACAGAAAAAAAAACCCTGCAGTTAATCCCGAGCTTGTCATCCACACTTAAAGTACCTCAAAACCCACCTCTTCAACGGACCGCCGTTCGTGAGCGGAAGAGTGATGGGCCGCGTAGTTCTCAATCGAAGAGGGATGAAGAGAAATTCTTCACATTAAATGAAGGCTAAATCTTCTCGCCACCGTCATTGAATTGTGCAAAGATATGTGTATTTCCCTTTTATAAAATGTATCCGTTTACCTATGATTTAATCAAAACGATGAATTTATTGAAAACGCGTTATTAATTTTGACCGAGCCCACCACCAAATGGTATAGTCCAGCGTTGCTAGGATACCAGAGTGAACACAACAGACAGCGGGCGCTTGGAAGAGCGTATCCAAATTAAAGTGACTGTATGTGGCATTTTATTATAAAATATAACAGAAATTTATATAAATTAAGAACAGCTTTCAATTTGGGTAATACAAAATCCTTTATTTCAGTATTTCTGAATATTTCGCAGTTAGGCTCTAACTCTGACCATACTCTGGTCTTCAGGGTCCAAACGCCACCCCTATTTAGCAGATACACATACACACATACACACGTGAGACTATACAGTGACGTCATTAATTGAATGAAATTGTCAGACATAAGTTCATATACTGTCACACTGATGAATGGAGCTCAGTCTGGCTGAGATGTGGTCATGTGTGAGTTGCACACAAAAATGGTAAAGCAGAGTACACAGGAGACGTTTTCCTTTGTAAGAAGTGGCTGACTTTTTTTCTGAACCTAACTAAGTGGTTTCGTTTCCTAAATCTAATCAAACTGTGTATAGAAATAGGAAAAAAAAATTTGAAGCTGGCTTAAGAATAACTTTAGGCAGTTTAAAGCTGGAGTTATTAGACAGCATAGAGCAGGGAACGGTGGAAATCTGTGCATACATTTAAAACTTACCAAATCGTTAGATTACATAAAGATGCAGAGTGCGATTTCCGGCGAGCATATTTTATTCACCAAAATAAAAGCCAGCAATACTTTCAATGTATTTATTTACTATAATTTCTTCTCATTTCAGTGTTTAAATTCAATTTCCAGTTGATATTTTTTTTTAATATAGTGCCAAATCACAACAACAGTCACCTCAAGGTGCTTTATATTATAAGGTAAAAACTCAACTATCAGCCAACCCCCTATGAGCAAGTACCTGGCAACAGTGGGAAGGAAACACTCCGTTTTAACAGCAAGAAACCAGGCACAGGAAGGGCAGCCAGGGGTGAAGGGGAAAAAGAGGAACAGGAAAAAGACACACCATGGGAAAGATGCAATTGCAATGGACATTTAATTTTAAAAAGTAGGCTGCTATCCCGGCTCTTTGAAATTGATTAGTAACTCTTATGCAATGCCACATTATTTATGAAAAATAAATGGAAGTCTTCCCTTTGATTCCAGAGAGCTGAGAAAACTGTGACTTACTCATCTGTGTTCATGCATCCATATGCTGACTGAGCAGTAAGAAAACACGGGGAAATGAAAAAAGTTAGAATTTGAAAATGGAAAAAAATGTCAGACTTTGCTTATATTGCTTAGGACTGATGTTTGTTTTGGTTTGAGAATAAACGCGCACGCACACACACACACACACACACACACACACACACACACACACACACACACACACACACACACACAGTGAGCAATAGTGTCATGTGAATTTATTATGGTTTGACAGTTCATTTTAATCAATTTCATTTTAATTCAGATGTAATTTACTTTAATTTAGATTTTATTTATCATCAAACACACAATCAATTTGTAAACTGTATGCCGATTTTACTGTATGTATTTGTAAACAGAGGGTAGTGCAGTGTCTTGTGTTCAAAGCAGGCCCATATAAGCAAGTGAAGTTCAGTCCAGTATGACATCGAATATACCATCAATACAGTTTATTTTGAAAAGGCCCAGACCGGATGTACGGAGGCATTTTTCCCGCCTTGGTGCGGCTCTGCTCCGTCAGCAGCTTTGTTTCAAGTGCCTGTGTCGCTCGCTCCAGCCGAGGAAGTAAGAAAGCAGCACAAGTTTTGTGAACAGGCACGGGGCTTAGTTTAGATTACACCCCTCGCCTGTTTGTTTGCCTTATTTTCCGCCACATTTTGACCTGAAACTCTGACCCAGCAGCATCACGGATCCTTTTATAGAGTCGGAGAGTGAGCAGGGTCTTTGCTGTTCGCCTCCCCCTGAAAGAGAAACCGGAATCATTTGGACTGAAGCGGTAAGAAGTGTTTGACGGTGCTGTGTGTGTGTGTTAGCACAAAGTTTGCTGATCATGGTGTGGAGCAGGTGCAGGTTGCCACAAACTGGCACCTCTTAACTGTCCCAAAGTAACGGATGCGAACCGTGCGTGTTGTAACCTGCTGTGCAATGTTGCGCTGCATTTCCTTTATAGTATTTTGTTTTAAGTGACACTTTTTTATTACTAAACTAATCCCTTGAGCTAGGTCGACAATCTAATAATGGAGCCGTGTGGAGTTTGCGTTTGCAGGAGAGCCGTCTGTCTCATGCGTTGCCTGTTTTCCGTCCTCAGTGAAAATGTTCTGCCTCGCAGCGCCGCGGCTGCTTTGGGGAAGAGGAGGGCACCTTTAATAAGATTAAAGTCAGATTTAGGTTGTTTTAATCTTATCACAGTAAACCTGTCTTCACTCATTAAGAGCAGCCCCCCCCCCCGTCTTCATAATCAGGCTGACAGATTATTATAGCCCCAACTTTTGCCACCTTAATGTCAAGTGACATGAGGTTTTTATTACTTCTCAGTTTAGTGAGTTGGATCATTGCTTCTTATAAATAACACTGAAGATCTAAAGTTGCTGTAAGCAAATTAGCAGCAGCTTTTCAGTCGAGAAAAAGGGACACTGAGATAACCAACTAGAGAAGAACCCATCAGAGAAGTCGCAGGAACACGGTATTGTAAATTCAGTGCATAGCACACTAAAATCATGTTCCTTTCAGCAATTGTTAGTTTTCAGGAGCAGCTTTTCTTTTGTCGGTCCTAAGAAGCTAAATAAGGTTCCATATCGTTTGCCAACTAACAGCACATGATCTGAGGACAGCCTGCATACTGTCAGATGCACAGCAGACCTCACTGTTAGCGCTGTGTCTGCTGAGGAAGTTCAGGGCAGGTCTCTGAAACTGAACATACAGTTTGAATGTCTGAGGGAGAGAGTTACTGACAGATGGACTGAGGCGTGTGATCTGATCTGACCTCTGTGTCTCATTCCAAACACACTGTCACGGGCTTGTTTACACAAAGAGCTGCTACACAGTGGGTTTTTTTGGTTAGTAGTAGGATATTAACCCAGCCCCTCAATCAGTCAGAATTAGCCCCTTTCTTAAGGGGCAAAATGTGTATTGATTTATTTTGCACCAGAGAGAGAGAGAGAGGGGGGTGGCTCAAAATCATTTACTTAACTTAATTTAAGAACAGGAAAAAATTTTTAAATACAAATCATGTGTCACACAGAAGTTTTAATTGAAGGGAAGTTCTACTGAAGCTGAAGGTGATGTACTGTAAAGCCTTTAACTGGTGGACTATTTCATATCCTATAGTGTGCAAAAGTAACAAAAGGCAGAGCAATACAGCACGTCCAGTGCAGCCTGTAGGATGTGTTGCTATTTAATACTGTTGTCTATAAAACAGGTTTTCAGGGTTTTCCATGTACCAGTTTTTTTTTTGCTTACTAAGTACTTACTCAGCCGGTGACCTGGGTCGAGCTGAAAATGTGATGTGAACAGAATGCTTGCCAGTGATTGGTTAGGCAGTGACATCACTAAAAGAGCCATGAGAGCGACTCCTTCACAAGACTCAAACCCGCTTTATTTGAAACCTGGCAATAAGGGTTAACGACTACACACTAACCAACACACGTTTTGTGGCTGAACAGAATCCAGGGGAAGCTAGGTGGAGCAACTGATTGTGTTTGTGTCACATACAAATGATGTAATGGGACTTTCAGGCCGCCTTGCTGATGCTTTACTCAATTGCGATGGAAAAAAATAAACTTGTGTCGAGTGGAAAAGAAGCATATTTTACTGGATAGGAATGTTTGTTGTTAGAAGTAGAAAAACTATGGATGCAAAAAAAAAAAAAGCCTCTTGGAGGCTCATTTCTTCCTCAATATTTTTATTCCTTGTGTGGCATTGCATGATTCAAAATAATCCTTATTTATCTCATTTTGACCTTTGGTGCAACCCTTTATTCATTTAGTGTCTGAAACACACTGTTTTAGCTTCCTGCTATCTCTCTTTAAGCCAGATTTTTTTTCTGATTGGCTGCCCCAAGCAAGCAAAAGATATGGACGGCAGTTGGTTGGAGTCTATTTTAATTTTTTTTTCCCCCCTCATGGCCTCATAGTGAGAATATTGGACACCATACAGAGCCAAGAGTAGGAAAAAAATAGTCTGGAAGTGAGTGTTTGAAGCCTGAGTACAGATATGACAGAAGGAAAAGCATAATAGGTCCCCTTTAATGACAAACAGGAAGAGTTATTTTTAGTGTGTTACAGTTTGCTGAGCTGAGCTGATGTGATGCAGCTGTCATTGCAAAACACATGTACTCATGTACTCAAGGTTATTGTGAATCAAGCTGAAGTCTTTATCAGATTTAAGCCCCCAAAATAGTTTGTTTTATTTGGACATAGAAGATAAATGCTTGCTGGATTAGATAATCCCAACAGTGTTGTTTTCTCAGAAGTTCTTCATGTTTTTACTAAGTGTGCAAATACCGGGCCTTATGCACACTGCTCTGGTTTGCTGTCACTGAACTATCACTACTGACTGTCTGAGGGGAGTGGGAGGGATTTGTAATACAGTATAATGCAATCAAAGTGGTAAGACTGATGGCTTTTTTTTTTCTTCTCCATTCCAACTTTGGGCTATCCCAACATGAGTCACCTGCTGTATTGTAACAGCTTAACTGCATGCATGCCATTCTGGGCCATGGTTTTGTTTGTTATCCCTCATGTCTTTCTCTTGTCTGTAGACTAAAGTTGGCAAATAATTCTGTCCCTGCCTCCATGTCTATTTCTATTTCATCCAGCCACTTCTCTTCCTTCTGGTATTATCGCTTTCTTCCATGAGCTTTTCCTCATCATTCTTTCCCTGGATTTGATTCTTCCTTTCTGCTGTGATGAAGAGCGTCTCTTCAGTGCTGCTTTTAATGTGGCTGTATTGCCACCTTTATGAGGATCTATCAGCCCTTTTCTAGTTTGCTCTTGCAAAACAACATCCCTCCTTTCTCTCCAGCACAACACCCAGGAAGAATTCAACCCTGACCTTAAATGAAGGGAAAGCATTTTGGGGGGAAAAAAAAAAATGCCTCAACCTTTTTGAACCAGTCATGTGACATGATGAATTTTAAAAATCCTATAACACCTTCTGTCTTCTAATTTTTTCCTCAACTTCTCTCTTTGTCTTCCTCTTTGTTGCTCCTCCCTGTGAAGACAGTTGAATTGAGACTGCATGTGTCCACGTGAGCAACAGTATCGGATCTCTGTTGTCTGACAACACGATTTGAGTCTGTAGGAAAACAAAGGGCTGGTTGCCATGTGTCACTGAGAAGCACTCGCATTGAGAGGCTGGAGTGAGTACGTCAGAGATGGGTACAGTGAAGAGAGATGAAAGAGCAGAAGAGATTTTCTCCTTTATTCATGTTCATTTTATGCAAGCCCTGATCTGCTCATCGTCAACAAACGGGGCCACTGAAAGAGCAAACACTTAAAAATGCTGCAGTGGTGCAGGACAGAGTTCTATAAGTTTACTCATAATAATATAAAACTGGACTGAGCAGATAGAGTGCCAAATCAAAGTCCCTGAATCGACAAATGTGTTTTCATTTGTTAGTCAAATGAGATGCCTGCTTGGAGCTGTTGGATGTGCAAGGTGGGACAAAAAACACCAACCATAACGCTGTGTGTGGGTCCTAAAGATATTATATTTAGAGCAGCAAAGGTAGTTTTTGAGTACTCTGGCAGGTATTTATATATCTCAGACTTTGAATAGATTTTGTCAGCACAAGAGTGATGCAGCAGTGCAAGTTACAGCCATGAAACGTTACAGGCCATTCCCTTAAGATCAGGCTGAGTTTGAAGATGGGTGTGGTCTGGAAAGTCACTGGGGTAAGATTCTCTAGTTCTTATTTTTCATCCATTTATAAGATCACAAGCTTTATATATGCAGTCATATTTATGTGCCTTTTCCACAGCTTAACTTTATACTGTGGTCTTTAGCTATAAATGTTAGCACTGCATGATGTAATCAACCACTTGCGGTGGGGCATCCCGACATTAACTACATTACAAGAATATATGAAAGAGAAGTTACGTTTGACACTTTGGACTTATAAATCTGTCAGTACGTTTCCTCAGAAAGTAAGGAAGTAAATGCTTCTTTTCCTCACTGCTGCCTGTCTTATAGAAAATATTCTGTAGGTGTAAACTGCAAAGAGACAGAGTATGCGTTAGGGCTGCAACGATTCATCGACGTAATCGATGACGTCGACTACAAAAATTTGTCGACGTAGAATTTCATTGCGGAAGCGTCGTACTTTTAAACTCATCCATCTATTTTGTTCCGCTTATTGTGTGATTTTGTAATTGCAATACACTACAGGAAGATATTGGGGCAGTATTGCCTCCATTGTCTGCCAGCAACAACAATACCAACGAAGAAGAAAGTAACAGAACAGCGTAACGCTAGTGGAACAGTATGGAAGCTCGTTTCCGCCACTAAAAAAAAAAAAAATCGCCATCCGTAACGCAAAATTTTGAGTTATTAACTCGAAATTTCGAGTTATTAACTCGAGTTAATAACTCGAAATTTTGAGTTATTTTCTTGAAATTTCGAGTTATTAACTCAAAATTTTGAGTTATGGATGGCGATTTTTTTTTTTTTTTTTTTTTTTTTTTTTTTTTTTAGTGGCGGAAACGAGCTTCCATAGAACAGAGAGGAGGGTGGAGAAAATGAGAGAAAATGGAGACAGACTGTCAAAGGTGTGGGAGCATTTCACAGAAAACCAAAATAAAGCTGAATGCAGACTGTGCAAAGCAGAGCTTTTCTTCCACGGCATCATCGCTGCAGTGCTGAGCGTTTAAAACGCCGGCACCCTGGAGCTGTGACTTATTTATTTGCACATTATATTTTCATTTAAAAATAAAAATTTCATTTACTTTAATATGCATTTTTTTATTTAATATTTATTGTGATGGTCACATTAATGTTAAAAATACATTTGATTAGTTTCAAACTTGTATTTTTATGGGTCATTTTAATTTTGATAAGAGAACAAGGTGTTAACAGGTGGGCAGACTTGAACAGGTGAGTTAAGATTGAAATAATCGTTGACTAATCGATAACAAAAATGACAGATTATTCGACTACCAAAATAATCTTTAGTTGCAGCCCTAGTATGCGTGTTTGTTAAGGGGGCCCCTCTCTGGATCTGCAGTTGAACCACAACATCCAATTAATTAAAAAAAAAAAAAAAGTGCTGTAGTGTTGGGAGACAGGTAATGTAAGCTGAATGTTAATGAGTGAAGAGGTTTTCATGAATGTATGAATCCAGGCAAGGGACCAGTGATGCATAAGCAAGACCCACCAAGTAACTAAATCTCTACAAAAGCACAGTTTTTTTTTAAACCGGATTAATCCTCCTTAGAGTTTCCTTAGTCGCTGCTCTTTTGTAGATTTCCTGTCAGACTTGCCAAAGGATGAACACTGTACTCGAGACCAGAAACCTGTGGTGAAGTTCCCGAGGTGTTTTTTATGCTTCTCACATTAGTTACTGCATAAATATTAAAAACTATCCTGTTAAATCTTAAGAAAGAACTGTAATTGATCACTTAAATTTGTTATTAAATGGAAGTTCTGAAATTTTTGGGTTTAATTGCATCTTTTTTTTTTTTTTTCTTTTTTTTTTAATCAAGTCTGTATTTATACGCCTTTTCATTGCATCTCTGGTCAGGCACAGGATAATGGGGTATTGATTGGTCCCATGATCAAACGGTGGTTGACAGGAAGGCCTGAATCCTGGACTGACCTTCATTTATAGCCTCACACAAACATTTTGTTGGTAGTGACAGTTCCACTGATGAAAAAACTGCTTAGTTGATCCTGAAAAGCAGTTTTTGACTTAAGAGGTACTGTTTTGTTTAGCCTTCACTGCCACCACACATTTTTATACATAAAGATAGTAATACAGGCTTAAATATTTTACTTTGCTGATATCTGAAACCTCGGGCAAACAGAGAGAATATGTTGGGGGGGGGGGGGTGAAAGTTTGGAGACTGGAGACATTTGAGACTGGACTGAACCTTTTAGGTAAACTTCTGATCACTTAAACACAGTCTGAAAATCAGTATTACCCTTTGTGTCTGTGTAGATTCTCAGTCATCCAGGTCATAGTAGTCTCTGGAGCTTGAAAAAGGCGACTGGACTTCTTTTTGTTTCTTGAAGACGTTTCACCTCTCATCCGAAAGGCTTCTTCAGTTCTCAACCAAATGGTGGAGAGACCCAGGTATTTAAACCCCTGTGGGCGTAGTCCCCTGGAGGTGGTTATGACCCTCTATTGATCATGTGCGTGAACACATGTGCCCAGGTGTTTCTTTCTCATCCTGAAGCAGAACAGATCAGGATGAAAGTTTCAGCCACTCTCTCCAGTGCAAGACTTCCTCCATCCAACCTCACCATTCAGGAGAAGAAGGCCATCACAGCCCTAAGCAAGGATCAAAACATCACCATACTGCCAGCCGACAAGGGGAGGTGCACGGTTGTGCTGAATTCATCGGATTACCACAACAAAATTACTACACTCCTCAGTGACAACAATACTTATGAGGTCTTGAGACGTGATCCCACAAGCAACTACAAGAAAAAAGTTGTTTGCTGCCTGCAACAACTTGAAAAGGAAAAAGCCATTGACCGCCCCACTTACTACCGCCTGTACCCTGGAGAAGCCACTCCATGCATTTATGGACTCCCAAAGATCCACAAAGAAGGAGTCCCACTTCGACCCATTATCAGCAGTATAAACTCGGTCACCTACAACATTTCCAAACACCTCGCCACCATCTTATCACCGCTTGTTGGCATCACACCCCACCACATTGAAAACTCTACAGATTTTACTAACAAGGTCCAGAATCTTGTACTGGATCCAGATGAAACCATGGTGTCCTTTGATGTGGTTTCACTTTTCACTTGCATACCCACAACTGAGGCAGTGGAGACCGTCAGAAGACGACTACAGGAAGACGATTCCTTACTGAACAGAACCAGCTTCACCCCAGATCAGATTTGTGCACTTTTAGATCTCTGCCTTACCACAACATATTTTAAATACAATGAGGGATTCTACAGACAGAAGCATGGATGTGCCATGGGCTCCCCAGTGTCTCCCATTGTAGCCAACCTTTACATGGAGGAAGTGGAAAGTAAAGCTCTTGGTTCTTTCAAAGGGATGGCACCTAGCCACTGGTACAGATATGTAGATGACACCTGGGTCAAAATCAAAACCCAAGAAGTAGAAGCCTTCACTCGTCACATTAACTCAGTGGATAAATACATACGTTTTACCAAGGAGGACACCAGAGATAACGAGTTACCATTCCTGGACTGTGCGGTGCTTATCGAGGAAGATGGAAGCCTCAACATTGAAGTTTACCGGAAGCCCACACACACAGACCAGTATCTCCTCTTTGACTCCCACCACCCTCTGGAACACAAACTTGGGGTGATCAGGACCCTACAACACCGTGCGGAAAGTGTTCCCTCTAAGGCAGAAGGGAAGCATAAGGAACACACACACATTGAGAAAGCCCTCAAAACATGCGGTTACCCCAACTGGGCCTTCATCAAATCAGCTAAGATGCACAGGAATGAAGGCCAAACACAAACTACAGAGAATGGGAAGGACAAGAGGAACAACATTGTCATCCCATATGTGTCAGGCTTGTCAGAGAAACTCAGAAGAATTTTCTCCAAGCATGACATCTCAGTATACTTCAAACCAAGTCACACCTAAGACTGGTTCATCCCAAGGACAAACCCGCCAAACACAAGATCAGCGATGTAGTGTATGCTGTTCAGTGCAGTGAAGAGTGCTCGGACCTCTACATTGGTGAAACCAAACAGCCTCTTCACAAACGAATGGCACAACATAGAAGAGCCACCTCGACAGGACAAGATTCAGCAGTACATCTGCATCTGAAGGAAAAAGGGCACTCTTTTGAGGATGCCAATGTTCACATTTTGGACAGGGAAAACAGATGGTTTGAAAGAGGAGTGAAAGAAGCCATCTATGTCCACTGTGAACAACCATCATTGAACAGAGGAGGTAGATTACGTCACCAACTTTCCCCCGCTTACAGTGCTGTCCTGAGCTCCCTTCCCAGACGTCTCAACCCCCATTCACACCTTTGTTCCAGTGACCTCAATAGGCCACAGGAAACAATGGAGCGGAGTCCTAAATTGGTTTCAACTGAAACCACTGATTAAATATGACCCACGCCCCCTTCACACCTGGGCACATGTGTTCACGCACATGATCAATAGAGGGTCATAACCACCTCCAGGGGACTACGCCCACAGGGGTTTAAATACCTGGGTCTCTCCACCATTTGGTTGAGAACTGAAGAAGCCTTTCGGATGAGAGGTGAAACGTCTTCAAGAAACAAAAAGAAGTCCAGTCGCCTTTTTCAAGCTCCAGAGACTATTACCCTTTGTATTCAACATTGCTGGATCCCTTTGTGTATTTGCATAGTTGAGCAACAGGATTATGTTGACCCTTGGTTTTTAGTCACAACCAATACCCTGATTTCTGTCTCCTTCACTTCATGCTTCTGTTACAGGGATTTCGGATGTTTGGCCTGCAGTCTACGGTGATGTTATTGAACCAGCTTTTCCACATCACTTACGTCTGCATCAGGAAACCTCACCCATTTATCTGAGGCTCTGACCTGATTGTGAGCATAGGCAAAAAGGGGGTTTGTAATAGGTGATTTAAACGCAACTAAATTAGTAAAAAACATTTGCAGGAAGTAGTTTATGGTGCACACAGCATTTCCTGTGTTTGCGCGCTAACTCATAGGCATAATCTCAGCATGTTTTGTACACTTTCTTGCTGCTAGACAGATGACCACCAGCTGTCTATCAGGATATCTTTGTATATTCCATTAACCAGGACACACACATACTGCACATAGTAAAGCACTGAAAACAAGTCTAAGTGCTTTACATGATCTGCTGTTGAAAGTAAAGAAATCCCCCTCTAGCAAGGACAAATCTGAGCACTCAGCTGTTAAAAGTGCAACGGAAGCATGTATTGTGAATTGATGCATTGACTGTGGTGTGCTTAACAGCAGACATGCTAATGGTATAAAAAGGCAAACTGACAGTTAAGTACTCACAAACTACAGTATAAAGCCTCAGTTAGTTGATATTTAACAGTTAGTGAAGTACGGTTGGATGTGTTGCTCCACCAATATGATCAGTGGAGTTCAGTGTAGCTTACTCTGATTCTCAGCCGCCTTGATCAAAAGGTGGTAGGTTGTTAGAAATGTGTGTCTCTGTATTTTAATGTAGTAATCAGTTGTTGTTAGTCAGCATTGGATTAAATGCACTGCTTTTCTTTTCCAAGTAGTTGAACATTAAAGAAGGCCAATTCTCAGTAGGAGACTTGGATATCACGAAAGACTAGAGCACACTCACCTTGGGCCGCTGTGAAGTTACACCACATGTGCCAGAAAATATGAAACGTATTGAGGTGACTGCTGTAGAGTTCTCATGCATTAGAAAACACGTGTGTGTGAAGTGTAACATTATCAGGATTCACCTGAATGTACGCACGGTGAAACACATAAACCGTGTGCGTGTGTGTGTGTGCGTGCATGCATGCGCACATAAAGACATGGGATTGTGCTTTGCTGCATTTTGGTTCTACTGTAGGTGTCTGTGTGTGGTTTTGCGTATGCTGATTAGAATCTAAGGCTTGTTAAGGTCAAGTTGCAGCAAAGAAAGGGTTAGGCCTCTGAGCCAGCCTTGACTCAGTCTTAGTGGAAAAAGTTTTTAACATTGCTAAAAGGTTTGGGTGGTGCAGCTCTGGTTTCTTAAAACAGCTGTTGAATATTTGTGGTCTGTGTTGTAATGTCCATATTGTTGCATTTTCAAGCCCAGTCAGTGGTAACTGGTTAACAGGATCCACTGACAAATCATCTGTTTGTGTTTTTTTTTTTAGACTGTCAGGGCTAAGATTGAACAGTTCTCATCTCTACATAACAAAATCTTTAAGGGGAATCACAGAGTACAAGTTGTACCTAGAAACCCAACATGAATTCTTCCAAGCAGCTAATGTAAATTTCCCCATTGTGGGATCAATAAAGTATCATCAAATGAAATCAAATCATCTAAATGATTTAAAATTTCCACTTAACACAGCTGTGATGTTTTTTGTTTTGTTTTTTTTTTTTTAGGGAAAATCATCTTTACACTATGCATTATGAACTCTGTATCATCAGAGCGAAGGATGTGTATATCGCCATCATCAAACAAATATTTGGACATTGGCGCAGTTTTTGTACTCTTGCCTCTTAAAAGCAAGAAATGCACTGTACAGCTCAGCAACACTAAAAGACAGTGGATGATGGGGTGGGGGGGCTGATACAGCATAGTTTTGAATATTGAAATATGTTGTGTGGCAATATTATATCAGTACAGAAACACCAAATATTGATAATTTATTAAATAAACAAGAAGCCCTCCGAGAGCGCAAACCTTCACCAAGGCTGCTCACTCTCTGGGCAGCATTTACTTTTGAGGGAATGGTGTTTTATTTATATATATATATGAATGACATATGACTTGACTGGCTGTAAATCCTAAACATTCATGCAGTTTGTCAAACTCCGTGAATTCAAGTGGATAGTGTGCGACTTTAATCAAATCTTGATTGTTTGATTTGAGAGCCTCTGTGGGGGTTTAAAGAGGCAAAAATATGTCATTGTCCAAAAACTTCTTCTTGACCTAACTGTATAATTGCTGCAAATCTTATACAAGAAAAACATTTAAGGTGCTGGACAACACACTTTGTCCTTGAGCCCTGGCTCCACAGCACAATGACATGTTGTTCCCACCCTGTGGAATTGTGACCATAACATAGTTGATCCCAGTGCTGCTGAGTGTGTTATTACTGAAACTTAACATGAAAGTACAGTACTGCTTAGTCAGCATTACACTTGTATTATAATGATGCGTACTTCACTCAGGTTGCTAACCTTGACACGGTTCAATAATTCCAAAGGAAAACACTTAAATTGGACTATTTAATAATGATTAATGATTTTTTTGCCCTTATTGACTGATATTGGTAAATAAGATGCATTTACTAATGTCAGTGGGTGGTGTTTATTTGTTGTGCCACATCAGTTTTAGTTAGTTTTTCTAGAACAGTGTGATGAGGCACTAAAGTACTGTAAAGTGCTTTGAGTGCTTAGTTAGAGTAGAAGAGTTCAGACTATAGTTTTCTTACAGTTGTTTACTTTATTGAAAATGTGTTTCTTTCTTTGGCCCAAAGAGAGAAATAAATGGCACCAAAATCAAAACAAAGATAAGAAACATATTAATATTGGCATCTCCTCCTATTGGTATTAGAATTAGGCCCCGCTAATAACAATACATAATATATTCTGTACAGTATTTGTACACATTTACAGTTATTTTAATTTTGTTAGAAGCTGTGATAATTTAAGACTTCATCCAAGTATTAATAAAAGCATTCAGGTCCAGACCTGCAGCAGAAAGTGTGGCTTGGTATGTTTTGCAGACTGTATGCTTTGTTGTCATTAGCAACAGTGCTTTGGCCTTTATGATGTCCTTTTTCTCCTAAATGATGGAAACTCTGTGACCTAAATTCTACTTCCCACAATGCTCCATGAAATCTTACTCAGTATGTCTGAGAGGAGGCTGTGGTGGAAAAAGACAGATGGTGAGAAACAGAAGGAGGAGTGTGGATAAATGCAGGGGAGAGAACGGGAGTTTTAATATTGTAGAAGACAGAAAGTAGAGAAACAGAAGAGGTGCGCAATAACACCACAAATGCATTTTTTTTTTTAATGATAATTGAGAGTGAGTGTGTTTGAAGGCCTGGCCATAAATAGAAACATAGATAAGTTCCTCTGTGATCCTGGGCTGGCAGCCTGCTGAGTGATAATGTGGTTACTTTTGTCTGCCTTTTAGCTTGTTTCAAAGGTTTCCTTTAATTGTACTTAGTGTGGCTGAGTTGTAGTTTAATAAAACAGTGACATCACAGTAATTATCTCAACCACTACTACTTCAGATTAGCTCCAGTTTTTATATATGGGATTTAGAGGCATTGTTTTGAGGCTATAACTATTGGAGGTGATGCTCTGGGTGGTGTTGACAGTATATTGAGAGGGTTTTCTAATACTTCAACTTCCCCAGTCATGACCCACAGGTCGCAACCTCCCTGTTAAAGTGCCAATAAAAACATGGTTATAACCTCCTCAGACATATTATTGGTTACATGTTGGTTTAACTGGTTTCTATTAGGTCATAGAGGTATACCTGACCAGCTGATAACACAAGTTAATGTTAAATCATGTCTATAACGGTCAGCATGCGCTCTGTTTATGAGCCAGTCACCCATCGTGCAGTAGAGTGTGATACCATGTCTATAAATACTACTGCGTGCCCTAGTGTGAGTGAGAAAAAGACAGAGAGAATCTTGTTTACTGTGCTAATATTTGATAAACAACCACTAAGAACATGTTTCCATATAGTAACCTAAATACATTAAAAAGGCTGCAGTTTTAACTTGAGCCTATGAGACACTGTTTTGTTTTTTACATAATTTTGCTGCAATTTTTATGCATCTTTTTTTTACATGTTAATTTAAAAAAATTTTTAAAAATCTTTTAAAATCTTTTTTTCTCTTTCAGATATTATCTCTGCGCACCCACAAGAGTCTGGTTTGGCAGCTGCCCCATCTGCCCTGTGCTGGTGAGACCACCTGATCATTTCTGTCCTGTCCTGTCAAATAATGCGCTCAAGACAAATCTAATCTTTCTGCTTTGGTGGGTCCAAGTTTGGTCCATGGCCGGTCCTGTTTTTAATCGGTAATCACTCGGCGCCAAGCTGGACCCGAAGGCTCAGACTCCCCCCACCTGTTCCTGCTCCTCCGCCCCGTCCCCTAAACAGTCGTCTGAACACATACGCACATCCCAGCTCCACAGCCAAGGGCTCCGATTGGCCCGTGAGGAGGAGGAAGAGGAGGAGTATGTCAGTGAGGCTGCACTTCAGAGGTTCACGGCCACCTACACAGATGCTGAGACCATTACTGGTAATTGCTGCATGCATATGTTATAACCACTGGTAGACAAAACTTACTGGAATCCATTTGGCGCTGTTGTATCAGCACTGTGTGCAGATGTGTGTATAATTCATCTGTCAAAAATTATCTTTACCACTCCATTTGGCTGCATTACTGTATTATAGACCTTACACAGTACATCAGAATTTAACCCAATTAAAAGTTTACAGTAATGCCAGCTCCCAGTCTCTAATGGTTTTGGAGTAAGGTGGAAGGAACAGTGCAGGCAGATGAAGATGGTTTGGATGAGAGTTTGGCTTTTGGAGCTGTGAGAAACTGTCCCTTTCTGTGACCCTTTTCTAATGTAACATCCTGTCAGTAAAGCAGCTCCAGGGGACTTCAGCTCTGTGTATGAGCCAGCATGTGAAAGAGAGAAGAGCTCGCAGTGGACTGTTTCTGTCACTTCTTTCATGCCTCTCTCCTTTTTTTTTTCCATCACCCCCTTAACCTCCTTCCCAATAGAGCAGGACGACACTAGTGTCCAAAGTGTAGCTGGCCCTTCTACTTCCTGTTTTCAGTCTGGGCAGAATACTCACCAGACGCTTTTAATTCAGTTGCTATTACATGCAAAATGAATGGCTATTGGAATATTGATTTTCTTTTTTGCTATGCTAATCATGTAGAACTCTAGATTACAGGAGCTTGGGACTCTTAGGATCATTAAGGAAGGGAGAGGGAGCTGAGTACAACCTGGCTAAAAAGCTACTTCAGCACATCATAAGGCTTGCCAAGCACTTATACAGCAACATGCTATGTAACACTCTTACTCACAGGAGTGACAGGAAAGGACCCTCCCACAGACATTCTTTTTCCACCCTTGGGCATGACCTCAGTTCCTTGTATTATTTTGAACAGCAAGGTCTCAAACAAACAGGCATCTATCAAAGGGCTTACACATTCAGATTTAGTTATATATTTATAATTAAAACAGCTGTCACGTCACCAGATAGAGGAAGCCAGAGCACCTCAAATCATTCAGCGTGACCAAAGTGAACATTAGCACATATGGTTTTTTGCAGGCCTGTAGCTGGTGCAGTGCAGTTTTCCACACATAGCTTTTACCCAGGCAGGCCACCAAGGAAAATTAGCACCCATGCAAATATAATCAGCAACTCATTTAATCCATCCCAAGGAACAAAGTCATCTTCAGTTAATTTAACTAGCGGACTATCCCCTTGTTCTTATTTTGAAATTTCATTCACTGCTAGTCAGGCAGCCTCAGCGCTTTACATCTTCTGTTTTGCTACCAGTTGGCTTGTTTGGCAGGTTGATGTTGTGGGGGTTCTTGATATTGTGTAGATGCTATCTGAGTCTCTCATCTCAGGGTTGGACAGCCTCCAACTCTTAGTCTGCAGCTGGGGATGGTGGTCTTTGTTGCTCTATGGGAAATCTGTGGCATAAAATGTTATGAAGTTAATGTTTCTGGTGTTTAGGGCATTCTCCAAAATAGTCAAATTTTTAAAGGAGCTGAGCAAATCACATAAGAGGCATGTTCCCATTTTGAAAGTGAAATGTAAATGTTCCTAGGTTTGACCTAGTAAGGTTGCCATCTAGATTTTCATGGAAAAGATACCAGGGTGTTTATCTTAGATAAGAAGCCAACACATTTAGATTAATGGGAAGTATAAGTTTTTATTTACTGTAAATAGGTTAGAGCCTGACCAATAAACAAGGGGCCGATATTAGCTATTTGCTGATATATCAGTATCAGCATTTATAAGGACTTGGATATGAAACTTTGAGACAGTTGAGACGGGAGAAACACCCTTCAACTGTGTTATGAGTGTTGATGTTGCATAGTTTTTTCACCGGAGGGCACGCTGCAACTTCCCTGCTGGCAACACGTTTGGAACGCCACAAGCAAAACAACCAGCTGATCAAAGCAACGTCGGGCAGAGCATAATCGAATAATCCACGACTTGTTGTGTCATCATATCTTAGTAAGGGCTCATAAGTAACTACACATAACAAATGTGAGGGGAAACCCGTTTGTTTGGTGTATCCGAAAGGAAAATATATAAGCCAAAATTTTGGATTTTTAAATCCCCAAATATTGGTATTGTTCTTAAAAATCCTTTATCTGTCAGGCTGTAGTAGACTAAGTGAAAACCCACACTGCAGTGTGCATGAATTTTTTTTTTTTTTTTTTAAATTGTCAGGAAGTCACTGCTTTAATGGCTGGACTTCTGATTGCATGCTGCTTAACTATGCTTAGACAAGCAGGTATAAGACATGAAATGACAACCTGTGGTAAGATGTACAGCAGTCCTGTTTGTTGTTTAAAGGTTCAAAGTCAGAACAGTTGAGGACGTTGGGTCAGTGCTGCCATCTGCTGGTTTCTGTTTGAATTTGCACTTCTCATTTGTTTATGTCCTCATGTCTCCCTCTGTCAACCTTCACTGTTGTTCTGCTTCTCTGCCTAACTCTCTTTTTGAATTTCTCACTGAGGGAGGATGGGTGGGTGTGTGTGTGTGTGTGTGTGTGTGTGTGTGTGAGAATGAGAGAGAGAGCGTGCGTGTAAATGAATGAACACAATGAGCTGAATAGAGCAGCTCATTGCCATGCGGCAGTTTCTGGGTGCGAGCTTAATTCTCCGTGGTTACCAGCCAGCAGTGATGTAAAGAGTTGAGTAACAGTGAAATTATGGGATGTGTGGCGTGGAGAGGAGAGGAGGATTTAGGAGCAAGCAGGCAGACAGAAAAGACACAGAGGGCAAATAACTTCAGTAAGGTGCTGGCAAAGTTATTGAGTGGACAAACAAAGGTAAAGCCTGTCTGAGTATGCTCCCCTGGATCCAATCACGGCATGCAAACACATTCACTGTGCTGTCATTTTTAAATGAGAGCTGGGCTCTGTTTGCATTGTTACTGAGAGAGATCCTAAAGATGGGTTTGAGCCTGTGCTGACCCACCGGGGCCTCCATAAAGTGCTCAGAACACTTTTGTGTATGTAGAGATTAGCCTCGGTGAGCTGTTACAGTCAGTCTGACCAGTGCTGCCACCGTCAGTCACTGAGGGGGGACTCTGGCATATGTGTACTGCACACATAAACTGAGTGTTGCTATGGATACACTATTTTTATACATGAAAAGTGTGAAAAATCCACCACAAACTGAGAGCACGAACACTGACTACACACTCAACAGAGTAAACTGAACTGCATTAGTCTGGATTTTACAAATTTGGGGGGGGGCTGAAAAATATTTAACAGTAGTTTGAATCTGAATCTAACATATAAAATATAGATTGTGAGTTTGTACCAGGTTTAGCCAGATGATCCTCACCTTTAAACAAATGGAACAAAGGAGTTGGCATGCTGTTGCCATGTGACTTCAGATGTTTACATACTGCATCTGATGAGAACTTGTGTCCTCCTTACTGTTCTGGTTGTTTCCAGGTCTTGCATCAGTGTTATTGCTACACAGCAGGAGCTCTGGGGGTAAAAAAAAAAAAAGGGGGGGGGGGCTTTATCAGCGACGCAGCCAGTTCTAATATTAAACTAAAGATGACATTAAGGGGTAACGCTTTACAGGTTTTCTGTCCTTTTTTTTTTTTTTTTTTGCTCTGCTCTGCTCTTTGTTTCTGGTCTGGTAAACTTGTCCCTTAAGCTTCATCCACACTGGAAGTGGCCGCTCAGCTGATGGCTGGTCGCTTGCGTGCGTTCCAGGCTCTGGTTGCCTAGGTAGCCTACTAAGATATTTACTACCATGTCACATATCATATATGGTATCCTGCGCTCTCATTGGTAGTCACTTCTGGAGGTTGAAAAAAGTTTATCTCCAGTCCCGGTCACTTTGCCTCGCCAGCGGTTATTTCACCTGTAGTGGCTTGAAGTCCCTGAATGTGAATGACTTTTTATGGACTCCGGCCATCGTGTTGCTTGCAGTGCAGATGCAAGTGAGCTGCCTTATATTACCCCACAGGAGGTCCAGCTAATCAAAATCACCAGGTTACATTTGGATCCAGGTAAACTGATTTGTGTTATATGGGTTCTTACCTTCAAATGCACTATAAGTACAGATAGGTTCGAGACACATATCACACATCTAATCATTGCCACAGACCCTCTTCCCACTCCCCCCATGGTAATAGCACTCCCTGACAGCTGCCGCCGTCACCAGCTGGATAATTTGGAAACTGCTCACAAACGGCTTCAAGAACTGAGACCGAGGCGCTGACCCAACTTACTGTCCTTCAACCCAGGATTCAAATGATCCACAACACAACCCCAGATGTCCTGCATCCATCCCTTGACCAGCTAACATGGGTGGGAGCTATACTAGGAAGCAGGTTTTGTATGTTGTGGGTTATCGGTGTCATGTTAGGCAGCCATGGAAAAGTAAATGCACATGGCAAAAAAAATCTTAGTGCTGATTGTATAAACCAAACAAGAATCACTGTTGCGTGGGAGTTTGCATGGGTTCGTTCTGGAAGAATGGACCAAAAAAAAGAGCAAAGAGACTTTGATGGAAACTGTAATAATTTATTGGGAAATCCAGCAACTAATCCCATATCGTGTTTGTTATTCTATGTACTTTCCTTTGTTTATAAAAATCTGAGTTATTTTTTTTTAAAGATGTTCACTTCCAGAGAGTCTGCTAGGATTTGCAGGATTCTTTGTTTTGTTTTTTGTTGTTGTCTTTATTTAAAAAAACAAACAAACAGGTGTTATCACCTTGGCAAATACCAGCACGCGCTCACACTAGACTCAGATTTACAGGGTTAGTGACATTTGAAAACCCTGGTCCGACCACCTACATGTAGATTTGTGAGCTGCCAGTGATATTTGATAACACTGACGTACTGCCCTCCGTGACCAGCAGCTGCTTGTGCTGCAGTCTAATTCTGGATAACCCTGCGCTGCAACTCCACGAGGGCAGCATTACAACTTAAATGGAGGAAATTTAGTAAGTGTTAGTGGATTATGGTTCACATCAAACCACCCACCTACTTCTGTAGTTCCTTAAAATTACAGAAACATTTCTAAAATAGAACATTTCAGTGATTGGTTACTTTGTGCACCACCCTATTCGCTTACATTACCATGAAGTTTAGCAACTAGAGATTCTAAACTGATTAATGTAGCTATTAGTCTGCTTCTAAGACTATTACACATCAGCTTAGGATCACATGTAATCATATCGGACTTCATTTGGTACCAAAAGCTGGGATCTGTGGGATTACAGGGGAAACTCTTGAGTGGGGTTTTGGCAGGTTTTCTGCTGCGGCTTTGCTCCCGTTGTACTGACTATGAATCCTGCGTTAACCAGGAGAAATCTTTTCTGCTGACCTGTTTCTCTGCTAGTGTAACACCTCCTTTATGTTGAGTTGTTCATCCTTTGGCTCGGGCTATGTTTTCAGCCCCTCCCACCACCTTTTTAAATTCCTCAGTCCATCTGTGTCTCGCACACTTGAAAGGCCCAATCTCTCTGTGCGAGTGTTTTTAATAAAGGAGCTTGAGCAGCTAGAAAGTAAAGACAGTAAAGAGGTATGAACAGTTTCAGGCCTGCTGTGACCACAATGGGTTTATACAGGATTAGCATAGGGAAGGAGTGTGTGTGTGTGTGTGTGTGTGTGTGTGTGCGTGTGAGAATCTTTCAGCTTGTAGGAAGAGTCCAGCTGGGTTTATTGGCTGCCACAGAGTGGAAAAGTGAGAGAGAGAGAGAGCGGGGCGGTCCATGTGGTCTGTCGTCATTGGCATGTCAAGCATGATGGGACCAGTTTGGTTAGCTCCTCCCTCCCTCCCTCCTTCCCTCCCTCTTTTTCTCTTTTTGTCTCCTGCACTCCGAACTGTCCTCAAACTTTTAGCACCCCATCTCTTCTTCCCACCCTCCCCACACTCTTTCTCTCTCCTGTATGTGTTATTTCCCGCGACCTTGACCTCTCCCGGACCGCTGGAAAATGTGATTGGAAGGCAAGAGAGAGGTAGCGGTTGTCGGGCTCAGGCACCATGAGTGAGTATACTGTGCAGAGAATGGGTTTTCTGGCAGTTTCAGCTCATCTCTAGTGACAGTTACGAAGAGTCTAACATCTGGATAGAGCCGCGCTCGCAGTGTTTTTCAGCCTTCCCTTTCTTTGTTTGTCAGCCACGGTTGCTTTCTTGTCTTTTTAAACGTAAAGAACTTTGCAAGAGAAAAACTGTTTGTCATCAAGCTTTATGTTTGTTGAATGCTTTTGATGTATGAAAAATCAAAGTGTCAAATATACTGTAGGTTGTATTTCCAGGTTGTAGGAAGTGTGCCCCAAGGGGGCATTAGTGCATTGTTTTGGTTAACAGGAGGCAGCCATGTTGCATTTCAGATCCATGCTTTCTGTTTTAAAAGTCACATCCAAGAAACTGAACAATCTGACACAAACAGCTTGTGAATGATTTAGGATCTTAGTTCAGTGATACTAGTGAGTTACACAGTACCTTTCCTGTCATTTAAAAAAACTCCCTCTCCGTGTCTTTGGAGCCTGCGAGGTGTGTTTATTTGCTGCGACCGCCTGCGTGACGGGCCTATTTTTACATTTGAACTTGAACTTTCTTGTTGTGGTGTCCTCGCAGCTTGTGCGCTCTGTGCCTCCTCTCTGTATTTACATTTGAATATTGTTTTGAACTTGTTTAAAAAAAAACCCAAAAACAAAAAACCCCCCAAATTTATCCAATTGTTATTTGGATTGGTATTTGGATTGGTATTTTGAGAGTGCTGGTGAAACCCAGCACTCTCAAAATACCGTAAAGATGGTGTGCAGCAATCATAAGCAGCTTCTGCTGTTGATCGCTGTCGGCATGAGACAGAGAGATTTTGGTGTGTTAACATCCTCAGACAGAATCATACTGAAGTATTATTTGTGCACAAATATATTGTAAAGGGAGTTTTTAATAGTTTGTTACAAAACTGATGCTTAGGAAACCAACCTGTCAAATGTAATATCACTCTTCATCTGCTGCTTTACTTCATATTGTTTAAAACCAGGTGATTAGCCAAAGTCACGATAATCAATAATAATCTTTCTCAGTGAACTTTTACACAGTTTTTACACAAGTCAAAGGTGGTGCAAATCAGTTGAACATTGTGAAATGTCCATTTTCTGATGGAGTTAGGAATTCAGCACTTACTTGTGTTGAAATTCCTCTGGCTGTGCTTGCTAAATGTTGCCTCAGCTACTGCTGAGAGTGTGTGTTCCCCTTTCCAGCACAGTCAGTCATTCAGTCTGGATTAGAAAAAACTGTAAGAGACCGCATTGTTGGGGAGACAGACAGACAGACAGATGGGAGAGTGGAGCAACAGAACGGAGAAACAAAGGACTTTATTTTTACTGTATGTTAATTGTCATGTTTTGTCTCATTCTGTCACTCCAAGGGCTTCTCTGTTCTATATTTGTGGAGGGGGGAAAATAAAAAGGCAAAACCTGATTTGAGTGTGTGAGCAGAGAGAAAGTGTTCTCTAATAGAGCCAAAAATGGATGACGCTTTTAATAGCACACTAACGTGATGTGTGAACAGAGAGGCGCATAGCAGAAAGCTTAGGTAAGGTTATTTAGGCAGGCACAGCAGCGCACAAATGGGAATCAGTGGTTTTCAATAGAAGGCTGCTGCTGATTTTGTGAAGGAAAAAAATGCAGAGCGCGCTGCTCAATGGCTCAGTGGTTAGGGCTAATGTGCCTTGAGCATTAAGTTCCAATGAAATCCCTGCTGACCAGAACTGCTGCATGTCATTCCATCCATCCATTTCTCCCATTTCTCATCCCTTGTCACTGCAGCTGTCATATAAAGACTTAAAAAGCCCAATAATCATAATTAGAATTGTAAAGGAAGAGGGAAAATACAGAGAATTTGTCTGATTTGAGGTATAACTTATGCAAGAGGTGTATAAATTGCAGGGCCTTTATTTTTTCATAGGAAATGATAGGAAAACAATGGGAAGTTCAAGTCTGGTCTCACAGTTAGTAGGGAGGCTCTGTAGCTGCTCCACACTTATTTAAATTTTGTTTTTCTTCTAATATGTCTTCTCTAAGATACAAGCAAATCTCATATCAGCTGCCTGCACAGAATGGATTGCCTTACTGCTTTGTTATTAGCTTTTGGGTAATAATGGGCTAACATTATGGCTGAGGAATTATTTATTGTCATAGATTAGGCTGTGGCACAACCACAGGACTCAGTAAAATTGTTTGACCAGCCACCTTTTTATAATAATTAAAAATGTTTAACACATGATCATTATGATCATAGAGCTCCAGTACATTTGATTCAATTTAACTAAGGATGCCAACTCAACTTTGAGTTGCAATGAAATTCAACCAGTTCCTCAGTGGGCCACTAGAGGGCCTCATACACCTTCAGGTCCAGAAGACTGCATGAATGTGTTAAATGAGACCTGTCATGACCCAGAAGTGATGGTGTTTCCTATGCCCATTGGCTTTATGCAAGCTATGATGATGTAAAAGAAAACTTTTCCAAAGAAATCAACAATTATTCTACAATTTGTGTTCTCTCCTTGTACAGATGTGTGTAACAGTACTGATTTGCCGGAGCTCGAGATCATCAGCTTATTGGAAGAGCAACTGCCAGTGTACAAGCTGAGGGCTGACACCATCTTCGGTTATGACCAAGATGATTGGCTGCACACTCCACTCTTGGCCCCTGATGCTGCCATCGACCTGACTACTGAACAGATTGAGGAGACCCTCAAATACTTCTGTAAGTGCTTCACCTCCACCAAAGACGTTATGTTTTTGGTAGCACGTGTAAACACGACAGCACAAAGTTTTGAAGAGTGTAAAGATGATTTTTCAAAAAAAAAAAAAAAAAAAATCACAGCTGTGTTAAATGGGAATTTGAAATCATTTACATCAGCTGCTTCGAAGAATTCATGTCGGTATTCTGAGGGCTTTAGTTACCACATATCTGTTTAGGTACAACTTGTACTCTGTGATTCCCCTTAAAGATTTTATTGATTTATGTAGAGATAAGAACTGTTCAGTCTTAGCCCTGACAGTCTGAAAAAAATAGGAGCAGATGATTTGTCAGTGGATC
Source organism: Archocentrus centrarchus (assembly GCF_007364275.1). Lineage (NCBI taxonomy): Eukaryota > Metazoa > Chordata > Actinopteri > Cichliformes > Cichlidae > Archocentrus > Archocentrus centrarchus. The sequence goes on along the minus strand of NC_044361.1, from coordinate 14,172,373 downwards.
CTGTTAATCAGTTACCACTGACTGGGCTTGAAAATGCAACAATATGGACATTACAACAAAGACCACAGATATTTGACAAACCAGTGCTGCACCACCCAAACCTTTTAGCAATGTTAAAACTGTACACTGTAAAATATAACTTTTGTGCCTGTTATTGGAGCGTGACAATGAGAGCTCTAAAAACGATGGTGACTTTGATGTTGTAGAAACGAGTGTGGGCGCGGTTAGTGGCCGTGGTTACCAACACAGACCTACTTAATGGCTCTGGTTACTGTTTTGCTTTCTCGTGCACTCGCCACTCGCATTGTGTTTTTAATGCATCTGTCAGCCTTTGTATTATCAAACTATGTCTTTCGGTTGTCATCTGTGCCAGCTGTAGCACATACACACCCACTTGCACACATTTTGAATTAAACAAATACACACTGGCTCATGAAAACGTGCAAACACTGCACATGGCAGACCAAGGGAGTGTAAAATGGGTTTTTTCACCATCAATTATTCAGATCTAACTCATGTCTACTTGAATAGTGACTCAGGGTAAAAACAGGTTCTAAAAATAAATCAAGCATCTTATAAATAGGCTTAATCAAGAGCTGCAAATACACCTCAGCGCCCCATCGCCAGCACGGTCATGGGATTGACATTCATCAGAGAACCAGGCTGTCAGGCAATGATGAGGGTACAGAAGAGACAGGATACAAAGTGTGTTTGGTTATACAATCAATACCACTTTTATGCTTGATTAACTGTATCTCCACTTAGATTTTTACTAGTTATCCTCATTCTTACAGGGGGCATGCTGCCTCTCATTGTAGCCTCAAACAGATGGCTGGGTATTGGCACCCTAAGGGGGGGTGATACATGAGCTACTACAGTTAATGGGAAGGCTCAACTTGTCTTGTGTGTCTGATTATACTAACAGTCACAGAGTGCCAAATTGTTATCATATTTAAGCATTTATATGATGAGCAGTCCAATCCAACTTCCATCTTAATCAGGAGCACTCTTTCATTCGTTGCATGGTTTCATGCTGCTGTGAGGTAGCCGGATATTATGCACACTGTTGCATCATTGATTTGATCTGCTGCCTGAGAAGGATGAGTCAGAGGAGGTTGTGACATCGAAGCAGCTGACCAATCAAAGGCAAATCAATAATGACATAAAACCCACATGTAACAAAGACAGTGGGCTATCTGATTGGCCATTAGCTGGTGATAGGTATTATCAACAGTGTAAAAGATAACAGTGTCTGTTTAAAAAGACTGACTTATTAATTAGAATACATTTATGTTGTCTTGTGGATTGTATTGTTTAGTTTATCTTTTTGTGTGACTGCATACTTATGATATTAAATAACTGCATAAATATATTTTATGCTCAGACAGCATGCTGATATGTATAAATGCAAATGCTAAGTGATTCTGCATTATCATGCATTATCATTATCATGCAGAATCACTTAGTAAGCATCTGTAACTGAATCTGTAATGGGTCTTATGCAACCTTACTGCATTACACGAGTACGATTTGGAGCAGTTTTGACCCTTCTGGCTCATAAGCATAAAACTGTGTGCTTCCCACTTAGTTAGCAGCAATTTTTTTTTTTCCCACACTGTATAAGAAACGCGTGCTATTTTTAGCAAACAGCAGTTCAATAGTATGCCGTTAGACCTGTGTTAGCCCATCCTCTGATCATTAAGCTGTATTATGCTGTCGTTTCATAATGTGCAGTGCTGGTCTTTGCATCTCGCTGGGGCCCTGATCAGCTTTCTGTCTTCCCACGCATGTGCTTCATCACTGCCTGTATGACAAATCCCCGAATCCCCATTTTGGTTCATTCATTTTTGGGTTAGCCACGTCACCCCTGCCAACGCTACACTGCCTTTCTGCATCTACATGCTGCTCAGCTGTAGGCCTTTGAGTCTGAGGCTGTTTCTATAACAACCACACAGAAGGACAAAGTAGAGGAGAGGAGGGAGGGGAAATGTTGACATGAGACCGGTGGGCGGGAGAAAGCTGGTGATATTTCCAACCCCATTGGCTGTATACACCCTCTAAGCCCACCCCTCCCACTGTGTCGTCATTATCATCATTTCTGCTGCAAAACCCGTGACTGCTGCTGCTGCCTCGCTCTCTGTATCTGTTATTGAGTCATTGCTGGAGATGCGGTTGTCCATGTGTTGAGCTAAGGAATGTTACAAAAGGGAAGGAAAAGGTCATGTTATGACTTCAAGAAGAAAACACGGCCAGAGGATCAGCTTATAGTAGCAGAAGATATGCTGACATGAAGCTATAAATGGATTTAAGATGAAAAATCTGATTATTTCTTCTAAAGCTTTGGAGGGACTGAGGACAACTGAGGACAGAAAATAAGGAAGATAGGGAAGAGATTGGCAGAAGATGGGAAATTTGCTGAAAATGGTAATGACTACCTGATGGACTAAAGTGACTGTTTTTTCCAGCTGACAGCCGATGACGCAAATAGTGGTTCTGACTGATGACATCCAAAAATGGCACCAGCGGTGCACTAAATTAAACATAATACACTGCCAGGCTTCTGTTAATTAGTGTGGAACAGAAAAGAAATCTGATAATGAGAGGCAGATTCTCATCAAATATATCCGTGCCCATGCTGATATCTACTAAGCATGCTGGGAAGGAAGAATGAGATGCTGACCCATTGACCACTGAACAATATTGGTAACCAGATAAAACCCAGTAACAGCTGCTCATCTCTGACCTTTCTGGGATGCTACAGTTAAGTATGCTGGGACGTTGGTACATCTGCGTGTCAGAGCAGTGAGGATGAAGAGACGAGGCCAGGCCAGAGGTCAGAGGTTTGTCAAGGCTGACTACTATGAACTGGACTGGTACTATGAAGAGTGTACTGATGGTAAGAGAGTGCTTCAGTGTGACTTAATGTAGCGACATGTAATAGTTGAAAAGTCAGGCAAGTGTTATCAGATTGGTGTTATTGGGAATGCAGGGTTGGTAAGAAGTTGATTTTATTGGGATTATATCCTAGTAAAACAGAAGAGTTGAGACTGACGATACCAAAACCAAAGAGCAACTACAATGACACAGAAAGAGAGCTATTTGCTGCCCAGTGCATACATCAGTATCTCAGATTATTTGTAATCGAGCGAGAAATGAACAGGTTTGAAGCAATGGCCGAGAGGACTTCTTGGAAAGTTAGCTGGGAATTTTTGGGATTGACGTTCACAAATATAAGAACTGCTCTGAGGAAGTCGTGCATACCAAATGTGTCATAACAGCAATTATATCAAAAAGGTGAAGTACATTTATTGTCTTCCACGTAGCTCACTGTTGGGATCAGATTAAACTTATGCTAGTTTCATTCCTAATTAAATTGTGGGAATATGACCTTGTGGATTGGCATTCTCACCAAAAACACTGAGGTAGATGTCGTGGAAAGGACAGAGAGAGCAGCATTACAGCTACAGCAAACAGTAGCTGCAGGACACAGTAGGTGTTATAATAGGTGGTGTTTGGCAGCTGAGTCAGTGGCTCCTAATATAGAGCCAAGTAGTAGTCGTGGGTGTTAAGTGTAGGAAGTGTGGCTGGGTTTCATGGTGGTTCCTCTGTTTCTGGGCAAGGACTAAAGGGCTTGGTGTGCTAATGCCAGCTACCTGCTGATGGTGACAGCAGGTAGCTGGCATTAGCACATCCAGATAAAATGAATTATAGTTATGCTGTGAAGATAGTGATAAATAATAAAATCAACTGAGGTTTCCAAGAGATAACTGCAATAAAATAATCTCCGTTACACAGAATGGAGCTTTTGGAAGTATCCCCAACCTATAATTGCTTTGATTAATGGGGTTTAAAGACTGAATCTCTGCTGTTATTATCAGCAGATATTGACCTATCACAGCTATGCTGGCATCAGTGTATATGTTGTTCTATGTTCACCAAAATTAAAACTTTTAGACGTAGAACATAAAGCAGAAAAAGACGCTTGAAAAGTTTTAAAATGGTGTCATCACCTAGTTTATCCAGCAGAGTGACTCCAACTCAGTCTTTATTAAACTCCCACAGCACTGACTGCAGCACATGTAGCAGAGCATGTTGTAGATGGTGCTGTGGAGTCAAGCAGTGTCTTCACTGTGGGTTGGTAACTACACTTCTCAAAAGAATTAAAGGACCACTTTGAAAACACATCAGATCTCAGGAAAAAGATCATGCTGGATATATGTACTGATATGGGCTGGGTAATGTGTTAGGAATGAAAGGATGCAACATTGTTTGATGGAAATGAAAATTATCAACCTACAGAGGGCTGTAGGTAGGCAAAGACGAAAACCACAGTGAAACAAATTATGTAGCAGTAGGGATGTTCCTGGTGACTAATTTCTTAATCGAATAAACAAGGGGGAAAAAAATTAGACTTACCGACTTGTCTAAAACTAAGAAACACTCAGATATCAAATTAAAATTTATCACTGAATATGAGAAAATAACACCCAAAAAATGACTAAATTGCGACTTAAAAGTGTGGCGCATTGTGCTGCACATTATGAACGATGCTCGTTGCTCTACAATTCATGACACGCATCAAAACAATACAATACAAACATCCATCCATCCATTTTCTTCTTCTTATCCGGGCGGCATCCTGAGCAGTGGAGCCCAGACCTCCCCCTCCAGCTTACCATTGATTCAGACTTCAGCTGCTACAACGTAACCTACGTAAGTGGCCGATGTTGATGCAGGGGTTTATACCTGTGCAGGTGCATTGCGTGTGTTAATTACCTTTCGGTCGTGTCCGGTGTTTTACATGCGGTGGCGGCTGACAGAAACATAAAATGCTGGCACTTGTTTCCCTCCTGGGTCCTACTCATTTCTGTGATCAGTTTAAGGCCAAACACATCAGTCCCTCTAGTTTTTTTCACTTCTTTGTACAAACTTGGAGGAAGTAACCGGAAATGCAGGGAAGGAAGGGTGTTTCTGGGAGGTTACGTTATGGCATTTTTCTATAAAGATGTAAGGGCTGCAGCTCCATCTGGTGGCAGATGACTGCATAACATTTAGGACAAACATTTACCAGCACTGAGTTAATTAAAAACGTAATAAGTAGGCTAACCGACTAGAACGTCTGGTACCGACTAGTAACAGCAGCAACGATTAGTCGTCTAGTCGAGTAATTGCGCACATCCCTATGCAGCAGTCTCGTCCATTTTGCTGAAATTTCATTGCAGCATTTCAAAATGGTACTCAGTACTTTGAATGCTTCTATGCATGCCTAACAACCCAGAGCTGTTCTCTTGGATTTAGGTCAGGTGAGTGTGGGGGCCAGTCAATGGTATCAATCCTCCAGGAACTGCCTGCATACTCTGGCCACATAAGGCTGGGTTCAAGGATTTCATCCCATTACCTAATGGCAGTCAGGGTGCAGTTGCCTAGCCTGGTCTGTGCATCCGTCCATGGATATGCCTCCCCACCATCAAACTGATCAAGCCGAATGAATTTATGTCCAGCATAATGTTCTCCGTGGCTTCTCCAGACCCTTTAACTTCTGTCACATGTGCTCAGGGTGAACCTGCTCTTACCTGTAAAAAGCACAGGACACCAGTGGTGGACCTGCCACCGCTGTGGGCTCCACGTGGTGGGCTCCACGGTGCTATACAGTGAGCACAGGGTCCACTAGAGGACATCGGCCATCATGAAGTCTGTTTCTGATTGTTTGATCAGAGACATTTGCACCAGTGGCCTTCTGGAGGTCATTTCGTAGCTCTGGCAGTGCTCATCCTCTTTGCACAAAGGAGCCGATACCCGTCCTGCAGGTGGGTTAAGGACCTTCTGCGGCCCTGTCCAGCTCTCCCAGAGTAACTACCTGTCTCCTGGAATGTCCTCCATGCTCTGGAAGACACAGTAAACCTTCTGACAATGGCATGTATTGATGTGCCATCCTGGAGGGGTTGAACTACCTGTACAGCCGCTGTAGGGTCCGAGTATCACCTTATTCTACCAGTAGTGACACTGACCCTAGCCAAATGCAAAACCTAGTGAAAAATCTGTCAGAAAAGATGAGGAGGGAAAAATGTCAGTGGCCCCCACCTGTAAAACCATTCCTGTTTTGGGGGTTGTCTCATTGTTGCCCCTCTAGTGCACCTGTTGATAATTTCATTAACACCAAAGCAGCTGAAACTGATTAACAACCCCCTCTGACCAGACTGACCAGATCAATATCCCAGACGTTTAACTGACTTGATGCTATACTCTGATTAAAAAGTGTTCCTTTAATTTTTTTGAGCAGTGTATTTTATTTAAAAATATTGCAAGAACATTAATGAGCAGTGGCAGCTTATATCAGACTCTATTAGAGACCTGAAAAATGAAACAAGCACCACTAATGCAAAACAGCGCGGCTAACAAATGAGGAAAAACAGGTTACAGAGTAGTAAAATGATCCTTCATTCGTTGAATCCTAGTGCGTTACAACATCCTGCAGTATTGTCTTCCAGTAGCTTTAGCGTGTGACCTTAAATAATTAAATACCAGATTGATCCATACGCATACAAAAACACACACACAGAGTGTGCTGCCTGGTCATGTGACAGGTGTGACTCTCACCTTTTGGCGCTCCTACTCTTTCCTCACCTTCACATCTGTTGTGTCTCTACTCCCTTGCCTTAGTCTTTTTTCCCCTTTTTTCACCAATTATGATGCTGCTGCTTATGGTCCGTTATGTGATGTGCCATGTAACTGATTTCATGCTATACATATAGCTATCACCTATAGTAATTGCTTTTTGCATATTTGTTAATTTGTTGCATTTCAACATCATTAAATTGTGCATTTAATATGGATGGTAGAAGAGAAATGAATAATAGGTTGAGTGCCCTATATTATGCATTCTTACATAACAGTTTGAGACAGATTCCCAGTGTGAGTTGCGCAGCTTAAATATTATTCACATGTGGCCGCTGGCCGAGGTTTTATTTTCAGTCTTTTTTAGAACAAATATTGTCTGCTAGACACTCACAATGTGTTTACTGTACTGAAATGTTTAAATACCAGATGAGAAGCAACACCACACGGCTTCTTTGATAAGGCTTCCCATGGAGCGTTGAGACAGAAATGGATATGCAGCTGGTTTTATGCTGGGGAGGGATGAGGAAGTAGGTTGGCTTATATTTAGCCCAGTGATTTGCATGCTGCTCCAAGCCACTCTTGTTGATGGCAACCTGCCACATATTTTTGGCACTTTCAGAGGCCTTCAAAACAAATGGCTTAATGGACAGAGGACAACCAAGACAGAGGGCTGGGGCTGAGTAAAAGGGCACCCTATACTTTTGGTGGGAATGTGAGGGAGAGTTGTCACAGTATCTAGGATTTCAAGCTCGATACTGATGCCCAGGAAAATACAGGATACCATTTTTGATTTGGGGGGAAAAATGACACAAAAAAACCCCAATACAAACAATAACATCAATGACTATTCTATTTTTAACATGTGTCTGTAATCCAAAAAAAGTATAACTGTAAGGAGAGGTTAACATTTAATACTTCAGTGTTGTTGAGATTGGACCTTTGCTGACCCCTCAGAATTCCTCTTAAAGTGCTGTTCACTGTTCTGAATGTCAGCGACTTCAGCTGCTAGTGAGCCGAGGGGCTGTGCGCCTGCTGTAGACAATTTTAAACAAGGTGAACGGAGCTTTCGGGTCGCAAAAATTAAGCCAATATGGAAATGCCTTAATTCTCTCTGAAGGCCACCAGATGGCGATAGCTGTAGTTCCAAAAAGACTTCGGGTCGTGTAGAAATCTGTGGAAAAACAGAGCTCTGTCTTGGCCCTCCTGTAAATACTTTCCGGCAGAGTTCACAGGCTCAGTAGTTCATTTTGGATCATGTTGAATAAAAAGCAAGTCTATTTTGTTAATGTTGACCATACAATGTTTCATAATGCACAATTGTCTATGGTATAAAACAGTCAGACCCACCCCTCCTCATCACATCTGGTTTTTTGCAACCAAATGATGACGGAAACATTCAGGTTGAGGCTTCAAAATGGTACTTAAGTAACCACTGGATGATGTCACAGTAGCTACATCTATATATACTGTCTATGGTGTCTGGCTGCCTGCAGTGGTGTTGTGTGAAGTTGTGTGTCAGCTGCAGGACGTGTGAGTGAAGTCAGCACTGTTGGTATTGATACTGTCTGTATGAGTCAAATATTTCATCTTGCATTTACATTTGCTTATCAGTGCTTAGCAACTTCTGAGGAAGATTTTTTTCTTAATTTTCTGTAAAATGTAAAGTTGATGCAGCTTTTAAGTGGATTGACAACAAAAGTCGAAGACACAGGCTTATTGAAACGCAATTTATTATGTCTGTATAAAAGTGGGAAATGCATGAGAGCTAAAGAGGGAGAACTATTGGCGCATTAAGAGTAAAGGTGACCATAAAACAGTGGGAGAGGCGAAACGTTGCCTGGAAGCACTGAGTGCTGTTTGTCCAGAGCTCTTTTGTTGCCTGTTGTGCTGCATCCACAGGACCATTGAGTGACGCCACTCAAGCATGCAGGACAGTATTGAGCTGTCATTAGTTTTCTAGACCAATTACTATAATTATAACAGTTGAGCAGCAACTAATGGGCAGAAAATCGAGCTTCTTTGATGTCATTTTTGGAGATTAGGCCCCCACAATAGCTCAGCTCAGACAGACGTGACACTGACATGGATGGTATGTGCATTTAGTTTAGTTTTTTTATTTTTTATTATTGTAATCTTTTTATCCATGTTTTCCACCTCACCTCTTCCACCTCAAACCATTTACATGTTATGATAAAATGTTCTAAATGTGTTAGTAAGCTTAACTCAAAAAATTGAATGGTTAACTTGTGGTGCAATTTATGGCCCAGGACTGTTTGATCTTTATTAAACTCTTAAAATGTTCTGAAAGTTCACTGGAGTTGACCCAGTTCTTCTTATTGTTTATTTATAGTCTCCTGTCTTGTGTTTTTGTGCCAGCTTTCAAAGTGTCGATTTGGGATTTTTTTTTTCATGCATTCTATAAAATATTTATACCTATTAAAATTAAGAAATACATGTGACAACCACCAGCTGCATTGAACTGACTTGCTTTCAGATAGTCATTTTTGAGCAGCATGAGGCATGTATGTGGTTAGCTTGGTGCTCAAGGAACTTGAGGCATGAGATTTGATTCCAAACTGAAACTGTGTCTGTCCAGTCTTTGCACACTCTTTTGTGTTTGTGTCTGAGTCATCTACTTCCTGTATGTCTCCATTATAGAAAAGGAGTTAATTTCTCTACTGTATTATATCTCACATTCGCCTAACAAACTGTGAGAAGACACAAATCCCTTTTGGAGTTGCGTTAGGAAGGGCACCCGGTGTAAAAAGCTTCCAAATCAAACATGCGGAGCTACCCGGTGTGGTGAGCCCTTGTGAATAAATGCAGTTCATACAAGATTAGAGTACGCAGTGCTTTGCATTTTCTAAGGTCAGTTTGTATGGCTGTACAAACCAAACACATTTTCCCAGTCTTTTTTCTGACTGACTTTATGTTAATAGAAATCCAGCAGGAAAATGTTTAAATATTTGCTTAGTTCCAATTCAAAGTGCACTTGCTTATCCCTCAAAATCTCTAATGATAGCACTGTCTGCAGGTTAACTATAGTATGCAAAAACATTCACCTGTGAAGGTGTCTGTGTCTGGCCCAACCCTGGAAACAGGTTGTGTGTTATTGTCACCATAGAGCTGAGCAGGACTGTACCAAGTTACTTTCACTTGAAGGGGGTGGGGGGGGTAGGGGAGTTGTAAAGTGATTGGTTTCATTGGAATTTGAGCATCTGTTGGACTTGCATTGTCCAAGCCAGTTTCTCTTTTGTTTGCTTGTGGTAGGTGTCAGACTGAACCACAGCAGCCACACAGAAGGAAACCACTGGATGGGTAGAACAGATGAGGATTACAGGGATAAATATTACAGATTTTTAATGCCCCCATCTTTGGGATTAAATCTGTTTTAACCTACATTTTTATTAACCTTAAAAGCAGATTCCCAACCTGAGTGAATGTGCCAGTCTACCCCATGTTTGTAGCAGAGTGGAGAACTCCATTCACTGAGGAAAAAGGGGAGGAGTTAGGTTGTTTAACTGAGTGGCCACAATAGATAAATGACACACACTCTTAGAACCTGAGTCAGCTGGTATTACTAGGAGGGACACACACACACATGCTTTACCAGACATACCATGGAGTGTACAGAGAGACATATACATTTAGAAAGAAACTCACAGTCATTTGCCTTTGGAGCAAACGCAGCATTGGATGCATGCTTTCGCACCTACACACACAGAGAGAGACTAGGAGACTGTTTGATAGATTAAAACACACACAGGTAGGAACCATGGTGTTGTACCTGGTTAGTTGAAGCATCAGAGTTGAGGATGGCACTCTTCTTGACTGGCAATGAAGACAATCTGGAATTGCCAAAGGAGGATGAGGAATATGTGTGTTTGCCAAAACATGACAGCACAAAGCAGGAAGAAGAAGAAGAGGAAGAGGAATATTCCTGTTTTCCCAGTCATGGAAGGTCCAAACTGAAGGAGGGGGATGAAGAAATGGATGAAGAGCAGCAAGTTCTGTGTGAAGGTGAAGCTGTAGTAAGCTCTTCTTGGGTCTACCTGAGATGTGCACCGTTAGACTAAATCTCTTGATGTGATTAATTGGTTCTTATTGCTCAAAGTTCATTAAGATAGCTGTTTATATAACCTTTTTCAAGGGTATCACGTCTTCTGAGGGCTGTGTTTTCATCCAGCGAGCGTGCGCCGTGATGCTGGTTGTTTGGTTTGCGTGTTTAGTTTCAACACGGCATGGTTCACCTACCTGCTCGGCTGACATGTTCAAATATGGGTTTGGCTTTTTATCTCAGCTGTGACTTTTGTTTTTGGTATGAAGCACCAGCATTAGACATTAGACATGCTCACCCTGTGCTTAGTCCTTTCAGGGTTTGTTTCAGGGATACTTAAAAAGAGATGAGGGAGAAGGACACGTATCATGAGAGATTGCCATTACGGTGTATGTGTGCATGTGTTAAGCAAGAAAAAAGGTCTCTTTGCATTAATGCTCAATAATATATGAAGTGTTTGGTCAGTGCATGAGAGTCAGCTGCTGTTGCATGGATATGTTTTATGCTGCCCCAGCTATAAACATGGTAATTCATGGTCTGCGCCGGCTGTGTTTGGGGTATTAATTTGAATAACAGGGCTTCATTTCATTCCCTCTGTGTTTATTTTTATTTTTTATTTTTTTTGTCTGTGAACCTGTGTGTTGCAGTTAAGATTATTAGGATGTCTGTAACTCCAGACTTCAAGCACAGTCACTATCCCTGCTGCAACACACACACACATACAACAGAGAGCCACGAGGGTCTTCTCATGTAGAGGTTTGATTACATTATCACTCTAATCTGTTTTGAGGTGATTATGTTTAGTTCTACTTGTCCCCGAGGGTGGAACCCACATAGTTTTCACAGATAGGTGCTGCTGAAAAGGACCAAATGTCTGATGTCCCCTTTCTTTGTCACCAACTTGGAGCAAAATAAATAGAAATAGAGAGTCTTAAGTTACCTGCTCTTTGGATAATATATCAAGAAAACATCCTGCTCACCTCCTAGAATTAGGTTACACTTCCTTTTTGATAATCCAGGTTTCAGTCACCTTCTCTAACCTGTGTTGTTCCCCCTTTGTCTTTAATGCCTGTTTCTAACCAAAGTGGTTTTAATAGAGTCAATCAGTAATAGAATGAGTCCTTCCTGTAGTCATATCAGCTTTTGTTAGTCAAACCATCCTCGCTGCTTTCAGCTTAGCCACTTCACCTGGGTGGAGTGTTACCATGGAACTAAAGCAGCATGGAGAGCATGGCAGATGACCAGCAAACAGCCTGCACTCTGCCAGCAGCAGAGTCCCATAATAGGCCAGTTATTAAGTAAGTGTGTGTGTGTGTGTGTGTGTGTGTGTGTGTGTGTGTGTGTGTGTGTGTGTGTGTATGCATGCATGCACGTACACAAGTTTCCTCATACCAATTTGGTCCAGTAAGTTTGTGGGTGAGAAAAGGGTGTGTGTGTGTGCAACACTTGTGTCTGACAGATATTTACTGAAATATTAATGTTTGAAGTAGAAAGTACCCTTTAGCCTTTTATGATTAAACACCACTGTGATCCATCCATCCATTTCTACTTCCACTTATCCAAAGTCGGTGCTCAGTGGCAGCAGGCTGATCAGAATATTCCAGATGTCCTTCTACCTACACTTTCCAGTTCCTCCTGCTGGATCCCAAACCATTCTCAAGCCCGATAAGATGCACAATCTCTATAGTGGGTTTTGGGATCATCTCCCAGTTGGGCATGACAGGAAAAATCTCTCCAGAAGGAATCTTAACCAGTTTTCCCAACCACCGTAACTGGCTCCTTTCGACACAGAAAGGAGCCAGTTACGGTGTCAGTTGACGTATTTTCATTTGTGAATATTTGTTGGACGACGTTTCAACAATACACACATTCAGGATCCTCAGAGAATGACAGTGCCTGACTTTGGAGATCCCTTCACCAGCAGAACAAAACTTTAGTTTCAGTTTTTGGGTTTCTGTGAAAAGTGTTGCAAAACCTGTAGTGCTGCTTGGAAAGTGCTTTTTTTTTTTTTTTTTGGTAATAGGCCAAACTCAGGTGGCACACATTATACATGCTAAACTTCAGTTTCCTAGCATTCTCACTGTGAAAATGACATCAAAGCACAGAAACAAAAGCAGTAAAAAGAAACAAAAAAACATTATGTGCAGGTTTTAGGCCTCATTTGGACTCACCCTTGAAACTTTAGGCTAAAAGTAAACAGCGAACAAGCCATTTTATTTAATCAAATAAAATGCCTTTGTAAAGCTTCAGCCTTTCCTGGCTCTACATGCTTACTCAGTAATAGATTAAATCCTTAACTAACCTTTTATCCAGCATCAAGCATTGTGTCTAATTGGTTTCCAGCAGCGTACATGCTCTCTGCAACATACAAGGACATGAAAATATCTTGTTTGCCTTAGCCACCGCTCTTTTGCATTCTGCCAGGCCTTCACGCCATTTAGCATGTGGATGAAATGACATTTTTCCTTCAATACCTGCAGTAAACTTCTATGTGGACTGAAAGAATTAAACCTTTCCTCAGCACACAGTGAGATCGCACTCTTTCTCTCTCCAGCTGACAGCAGGGGAAAAGCCTCACTGTTTAAATAAATTATACTTTTTAATTTTATTTGTTTATTTCTTTAAATAACATCACTGATTATTGCTACTGCCAGATAAGGTCATTCATCTTAATAAACTGTCTTGCATATTGCAAATCTATCAAAGTGATTGTTTAGGACATTATAGCTAAAATAAGCAAAAAAAAAAAAGATCTTTAAATGGAGTCAGTATCTTTGTGGCACTTGATGGCTCCATATTATTCTGTTTTGCATTTGTAAAGCTCACAACATTTACATTTTAAAGGCTCCCCTGGGCCTCAGGGGCAGGGGTGAACCGCTGGTCCTCTCGGGCTGAAACTCACCATGAAAGTGCCCCCCCCCCCGAGTTTCTGCCATAATCCAGCATTTCCACATAAATTTATGCAGCTGCTTGATTATGAAAGTCTCACTTTTCAATCAGTGGCCACTGTTCAGAAATATCTACACTGACAGGTGACTTCAGCAAAAGTTGCAATACATTTTTCAATAAAGAATAAGCAGTGAAACCAGTGCTGGAAACCAGTTCAGGAGCAGGCAAGCTGGTTTGAATGTTTAAGATTGTTAAAGCTTCTGACTGTCGCAGGTTTTCTATCAAGAACATTTCCAGTTTAAACTATTAAATCATAAAAATGTAAAGTCAGAGCTGTTTGAGGACGAAGGGTTTATAATGAACAACAGGGCTGAGGCGTGGCCCTTCTTGCCGACCTCTGTGTCAGCGTTCAATAACATATCTTTTCTGAGTCACTTACTTGGAACAAAAACCTTAAGCTATGCGGAGGGTCATTGTAGGCGTATTTACGCATTCATGAAATTAGTGCCGGAAGGGTGACGTTACTGTTCGCTCGTCAGTCCTTCTAGTTGCAATGTGAAGTCCAGTCTGTGCTGTGTGCTGCACAGGGCTATAAAACCTGGCATTTGCATGTAGCTAAATAAAACGAATGCGCTCCACATCCTTTATGTCCATATGTGAATATGGAAAAATTGCTTTTTTTTTTAACAACACATTATTGTAGAAATGAACAGCTTCAAACAGCTGAATCAACATGTCGCAAATTGTTTGAACAAAAACGAGATCTATAGAAAGATTTATTTTTGCACCTGGTAAACAGGTGAAATGTGATGTACATGTTAACAGGCTTTTTTTAATATTCCTGGAATACTAGGAATCTCAAAATAATGCTTGCTTATTGTATATTAAATAAGCTTGATTTATCCTAAAAGTTGGGAAAAGATTGTGTCAGAGCATCCAATCAAGCGAGAGCTCAGAGAAGCCAAAATATCTCAAAGTAATGATGATAAAAATCAAAATACAGAGCTCAGTGACTACAAATCTAAATGTAATACAATAAGAATAAGAACTAATGAGAAGTTTTAAACAGTTAAAAACAACCATTTAAGACATGAAATCTAAGATTTTTATCTTAAATATATATTTAATTTTTAAATTTGACATAAAATAAGGAACTTTTAAAGAATAGGCAGCAAGTTGCCCCCCCAAAAAATTGCTTATAAAGCTGTTTAGTGTGATTGTGGATTGTATGGACACGTACATGGTAAAAACTCAAAAAGTCGAGTGATCATGCTCGTGATAACATGATTAGTATTATTGAATGTAGTAACTAAACACCATTTGCTCTCCCTGTCTGTTTCTGCGTCTGCAGTGTTGTGCGCTGACAGAGTGGGCCAGATGACGAAGACCTACAGCGACATTGACGCTGTCACTCGACTGCTGGAAGAGGTAAAATTAGCCAAAGCAGAATAAACAGAAGACCAGAGCGCAGGCAGGCAAAGGACCTTCGGTCAAACGGCATTATGTAATAGTCAAAACACAGGTCACTTTATCAGGGTCGCGACAAACAGAGCAGCACCATAAAACTTCTTTCCATCAGCTGATAGTCAAATGTAACTTTATCCTCCCCAGCTGAGCAGTGACCAACATGGACAGGACGGAAAACAGAGTGACATCACTGTTAAAGTATGAACTAAGCAACCAGACAGACATGAAAGCATTGTAAAAACACAGCTTAGACAAATATCACACCATCAACAAACGCATGATTTCTATTACTGTGAAAACAATTAATATTTAGATCTGTGTACTTCTCACCATTTTAGCTGCCTTTTATTTGTAGTATCACATTAAACCATTACAGTATTTGCTTTGCTGATAGTTGCCAACAAATAGTTCTATTAGGTGTGCCCAGACCTACTGATTAAAAACAGGAGTGGCAAGTTAATAAGTTTTTAAATTACTGGTTCATGTTAACTGACAGCAGTTGTCCGGTGAAGATTGTGATTGAAGTACTAATGTTTCCTTTTTGAGGTATCACAAAGGTTTGTATTTAGTCATTAGTAGATATTGTGTTACTGTCAGCCTCTTTTATTCTTTTGTTTTGCCCTTTTTCTTCAAGTATTTGAATCTTCCCCAACTTTTAAAGCTGGTTTGGGGGTTTCTGTTGAACAAGTGCCATTTAAAATAGTAGGTTAACTACTCTGACAAATGTGCAGGAACATTTTTTTTTAAATAATTTTTTTTACAGAGACAAAAACATAAGTCCGTATATTAAAGAGTAAAGCTCCACAGTGTAGTCATTAACACATTTGCCTAATGCATGATCGCTGTCCAGTTCGAGACCAGGAGGAGAGACAAATCCCTGGCAGGGTTGCATCTTGCAGATAAGGCAGCAGCTGAAAGAAGGATCTATATATTAAAACCTAACTGGACTAACGTTGTACGGTTTCGTTTACATAAAGACCTGAAGCAGGGGAAATTACTTGCATGGCTCTTTGCAAATGTTTAATTATTAATTTACTAAACTGTTTCAATCCTTTTGCTGAACACGGCCGTGTTTTTGTGCAGAAAGAGCGTGACTTGGAATTAGCAGCTCGCATTGGGCAGTCGCTGCTGAAGAAAAACAAAGCTCTCAGCGAGAGGAATGAACTGCTGGAGGAGCAAGTGGAGCACATACGAGAGGAGGTACGCAACAAATGTGTGTGTTTGTCGGGGCTTCAGTATTTGGTGGTGGCAAATGTTTAATAATCTATGTCGTGTATGTCTGTGTTGAACGGTACCTCGTGTTTGGTTGAGTATGTCTTGAAACCCACATGCACCCCCTTTTCTCCTCGGACTTTAACCGTCTTCTTACAGGTGTCTCAGCTGCGTCATGACCTGTCCATGAAAGATGAGCTGTTACAGTTCTACACCAATGCAGCCGAAGAAAGTGAAGGCGAGTCCGTTACCTCTACACCGTAAGTCTCCTTTTATTACTTCCTTTCTTCACTGTTCAGCAAAAAAATCTAGCAATCTGTTGATTTTTTTTTTTTTGTTTTTTATCAGTTTAAGTCATTCATCACTTTCCTTTGTGTTCACAGTGTCCGTCCCAGTGAACCAAGTGTGTCATCTCCAAACTTTTTCCCCATCGAGTCTTTGCAGAAGAAACTCAAAGATTTGGAGGAAGAAAACAAATCATTGCGGTCTGAGGTATACATACACATGCAGTGGAGATCAAAACAAAACATTTTGGTTTTTGTTGTGTGACAGTCCAGCAGGCATGTATTACCATACTACTACTACGACTACTACTACTACTACTACTACTACTACTTCTTCTTCTGTCACACCAACCCTCTGCGTGTCCTCCTTCACTACATCCATGAGTCTTCTTCATGGCCTTCTTCTTTTCTAGCTCCATATTCAGCATCCTCTGCCCAGTAGGGTTTAATCCCGGGATCCGGGATTCCCGGGAAATGCGATCAGAACCATTTCCCGTTTCCCGGGAAACGTTAGACGGGAAACCGGGAAAAAAGTCGCGCGCGTCGATTTGACTTTCAGAAAGAAAAGAAAGCTTCAGAATGTTAAATTTAAGGAAATATTGAGAGAAGGGTTCGTTTAATGCGAAAAGCATTACTCTTCATTTCAGGCACGTTCAGCCTCCGTTTAAGGCTTCAGCCTTCATCTCAAGCGTTTTAATAGAGGTATTACACAGTTGTACTTTTTTCCTCTTTAATTTGTTGAAATCGTAGGCAATGTGTTTACCCTAAAGTATTTTGTATTATATAATTTTATATTATTATATATTGTTATATTGCATTATATAGCCTATAAAATATGCCTGCCCTGAACAATAAAGAAATATCTGTTTAACTTCGAGTGTTTCTTTTCCTCGTTTGCAGCCGCTTACTAACAATCATGAATTAGGATACGGGCCTAATGTGTGAAGAAATTATCATGAAATAGATTGCTTTAACATATTTCGCTTTTAAAATGGGGTTGAGTAAAATGTATATTTTTTAGGCTATAAGGATCGGCCAGTTTTTCAATAGACGATTCACAGCGAACCTACTTTAACCCTCAGACACGGTGTTATAAATTTGTTGTTGCCAGAATGGCAATGACCAAGTCGTAGTGCATTACTCAAGGCCCTGTGTTATGCCATATTATAGTGTAGTACGGTAGTTAACTTTTCAATGACTATTACAGCGTTCCACTGGTGGAGATATAGCGCAACAGATGTCGCCACGACAGCGTGGCTGAGCCTTTATCAATGCTGTGTGGAGATGAACCGTATTGTTTTGCACCAGCAGTTGTAAAATATCTTGGTATAATTCCATGTACAGTGGAGGAATATTCGAATTATATTTGTTAAGGGAGTGTTGAGGAACGATACAACACCGCATAGCTCGAGCACTCGAATGTCCAGATGTAGGTTTTATTGCGTTAATCAAGCCGACGTTGCCCCCTACTGGGCATAACAGGACATAGCTGGAAAGCTACATCTACAATATCACAATAGGTTAAGGCCGACACAGGCTACAGAAGGCCTAATTAAAATAAATAAATAAATAAACTTTTTCCCGGGATTCCCGGGAAATGGCTCGTCATTTCCCGGGATTTGATTCATGTCATTTTCGGGAAAAATATTAAACCCTACTGCCCAGTATATCCACTGTCCCTCCTCTGCACATGTCCAGCCTTGATTCTCTAACTTTGTCTCCAAATTGCTCACCCTGAGTTGTCCCGCTGATGTTCTGGTTCCTAATCCTGTCCATTCTGGTCACTTCTAAAGAAAA
This sequence comes from Archocentrus centrarchus, assembly GCF_007364275.1. Taxonomy (NCBI): domain Eukaryota; kingdom Metazoa; phylum Chordata; class Actinopteri; order Cichliformes; family Cichlidae; genus Archocentrus; species Archocentrus centrarchus. The sequence goes on along the minus strand of NC_044361.1, from coordinate 14,154,049 downwards.
TTGTAGCATCTTGAAATCTTATCACCTCCAATTCGGCTTCCTGCCTTTTTGTCAGCCCTATTGTCTCCAAACCATACATCATAGCAGGTCTCACTACCATCTTATAAACCTTTCCTTTCACTCTTGCTGCTATTTTTCTGTCACAAATCACCCCTGACTCTCGTCTCCACCCACTCCACCCTGCCTGCACTCTTTTTCACCTCTCTCGTGCACTGTCCGACAAAATATTACTGTTGACAAATAGAGATCCTGTGACCATCCCAAACTGTTTCATAGATTCTGAAAACCTTCATCTAAGTCTTTACAGTATAAGCATCTTCTCTTAGCTTTGATAAGAAGTTAGTTATTAGGATAAGAATGCCCACAGTGTGTGGTTTTGATTAGTAATGCCTGATTATTTTGTTTGTCCATCCAGGCAAGTCATTTGGAGACAGAAACTATCTGCTATGAGGAAAAAGAACAGCAACTTGTCAATGACTGTGTCAAAGAACTACGTGAGTATTTTATAGTTTTATTTTGTTTTCTTTTTTTCATTTTAAATTGCAGTCACTCTCTAGAAGCAGTGTGGCCATAACCCACATTTTGCTGAACACCTGTTCTCATTCCCAGGCGATGCCAACATGCAGATTTCCTCTCTGGCTGAAGAGCTGGCCAGGAAGACTGAAGATGCCTCCAGACAGCAGGAGGAAATCACACACCTCCTCTCCCAGATAGTCGACCTCCAGAAGAAGGCCAAGCTCGTACGAAAGTCCCGATACCTCTCTTAGATTATGTTAAATGCTAAAAAATGCTTTGGTTGCGGTCTTTTTCACACCCTGCTGTCCCGTTTTTGTTTGGTGTGTTCTCAGTATGCTTTGGAAAATGAGGAGCTGACTCAGCACTTAGGTGCAGCCAAAGACGCCCAGCGACAACTCACTGCTGAGGTATGGCAGTCCAGAGCCTGCTCGCCGTGCCCACAGCACTGTGTTTTCTGCAGTGCCGGGTGCTGCCAGAGGGGGAAAATGTGTAGTATAACTGTTCTCTGCCATCAGTTTTGTCTTTTTTCATTAGTTTTTATTTAGATTTTTTTCTATTTTTGTTTTCAGTTCCCTTTTCAAGTTGGTTTTGATGGTTTCAGTCTGTTTTTTTTTATTGTTTAAAAATGATTCATTTATTATTAATATTCATCAGGAGCAGATTTAAGGAATTTAGTATACAGATTACAAATACTCTACTCACAGTCATGTAGACATCCCATCCCAACAAACATACACTTGAGCCTCTTTTGCTAGTTGTGTTGGCCTATTTGACCAAAGTGACAAAAACTAAAACTGGAAAAAGATTGAAAACCTATTACGCATGTTATTGCACATGCATGTGGAGCATGTGCAATAACATGCGTAATAGACTGCTCAAGGGCCTTATTATGGCTTCTCCTGGTTTTTATAGCGTCTTGAAGGCGTGGTTGGTTGCAGCTTTTATAACCCCACAGTCTACAAATATTATATCACTGAATTTGACATTACTGTATATTACCCTTCTCAGTCTCTCTAAGAAGCAAATGTAATAAAAGTCAGTCCCTTCACTGATAAACAGGAAACAAATGAACTCCAAGTTGGAGTTCAAACACTGCTGCAATGCATTTAACTTTCTTCATTATTAAAATCCTCATCTGTTCTTCCTTTCTTCACTTTCAGTTGCAGGAGTTGCAAGACAAGTATGCAGAGTGTATGGAGATGCTCCATGAAGCTCAGGAGGAACTGAAGAACTTGAGAAATAAAACTCTCCCACTCAGCACACCGAGGCGTTTCCATTCCCTGGGTTTGTTCCCGATGGTGAGAGAATGGGTTAAGGGTTATCACAATGCAAATTAATTGTACACGTGAGAGACCGTCTGTCTGTATCACAGTATCAACACGGCCCAATCAGCAGAAAAATCACTTTTACTTTTTTTTTTTTTCTTCTTCTTCTCCAGGACTCACTGGCAGCAGAAATAGAGGGCACCATGAGGAAGGAACTCCAAATGGATGATCCAGACGTAGAAGAGCAGAGGTACATTCAGTTTTTGAATTCTGGTCTGACTGTCTTAATGATTTGTAATAATTTTATAGTTTCCAATCAATTCCATCTTGGTGTGGTCGTGTGTCTGCAGACTGCATCCAAAGCGGGTGTTCCAGACAGTGAAAAACCTCAATCTGATGCGTCAGCAGCGTTCTTCCGTAGCCCCCTCCCCTCTCAATATCCCAGGCTCCAATCAGACTTCATGCTTCACCTCGGGGCGTTCCAGCAGGGTGGGCACGCCACGCTCCAACTCCATTTATGGTAGTGAGACGGGAAGTGGGATCTACCTGGACAACAGGACTAGCAGTATCCTGGAGAATCCTGATGACTGGTATGGACACCGCTCCCACTGCAGACCGCAGATTTTAATGATGGAGTGTAACGCTTTGATGAAATGTCTCTAAGTTTGAGATGCAGCAACTAGCCAATTGACACGAGTGTTAATTTGCAGTTATTTTGATAATTAAATGTCTCATTCCAAGAAAATTTGGCAAACAGTGGCTGGCTCCAGCTTCACAGATGTGCCATTTTCCTTTGTTTCTTTGTGATATCTGACAGCAAGCTGAAAATCTTAAATGTTTTCATCTGTGATGTCATTCAGAAAAAAAATGAAGTCAATGAGTAAATGATATTTTAAAGAACTGCGAGCATTTTATATACTTGAACAGTGAATTGGAAGAAATTACATGACTTGTCATTTGTCATTATCACTTTATGATCAAATTAACTCAACAAAATAACTGTAAGAGCTTTGTAGTGTTTCACAGAAAACTGTCTCTGTCTCCCTCTTCAGGTCAGAGGACTCTAACAAGCGCCCCCCTGGTACCCCTGGGACTCCGGGCAGCAGGGACTTGGAGGCAGCCTTGCGCCGCCTGTCACTCCGCCGGGACAACTACCTCTCAGAAAAACGCTTCTTTGAGGAGGAGAGGGAGCGAAAGCTGGCTTACCTGGCCAAAGAGGAGGAAAAAGGAGGCCCAGGAACCCCAACAGAAAGTTTGTTCTCGCTGTGCTCGCATTCCTCAGTTGGAAGCATCTGGTCTGGATACTCATTCACACCAAGGTCCTACCTGCCGGAGAAGCTGCAGATTGTAAAGCCGCTAGAAGGTGATTATTCCCCTCAGAGCCACAAGTCCTCTAACCTTCCACATACTGAAAAAGAAAATCTGAATTGCAGCAGTGAAAAAGCCATTTGTAATGAAAATGAGATTCTGAAGGAAAAACGCAATCAAAATCAGAACCTGGCACAAAATTCCAGACTTACTCCTCCCAGAACACACACCCAGGTTTGTGAGTCCCAAAGCCAAGCCCCTCAGAACCAGAATCAATATCTAATTTTTCACGAATGCAATCAGTCCAAGATCTTTGTGAGTGCCTCACCAGATCCTTACAACCTGCCAAGGAGCTCCAGTTTGATGGAGCTGAGCAGTCTCTCAAGCTCACAGCCTTCAGTGGCTTTAGCCACAGGTCTGCTGGAGAGGTTGGTGCAACAGGATGGTAGTTTAAATCTCCAACACTCCTTTTATTTTAGACATACACAGCTGCGCTGTTTCTTTGAAATATAGAATATTTAACAGCCTGCTGTGTAAGGAGCCTATAGTTAAAAATATATATAGTACTGTTTTCCTTGTATTTGTTTCAACCATCATCCTCAAACTATAAAGTTTTGCACAGCCAAAATTCATAAAAAGCCTTACTTAACATAAAAAGATATGCTCACTGTACACTACTACAATTGCAATGAGCGATTTCCTGTATGGTATTTGAACTGCACATGCTGAATATATTTCGTATACCTTGTTTTAATAGGGGAGCTTTATATATTATATATTGAATTCTTAGAGTTGGATAGTCGAAATAGAGCAATTATTGTTACATTTACAACAGCAAATATTTCTCATGCAGAAGAGTTAAGAGGAATTTTCTGTTTATATCCTTAACTTGTTTTTGTTAAGTTGTATTTGTGACCACTTTAAATTATTCATTCAATATTGTCCACTGGAATAGACAGACTTCCATACATACTGTATGGTGGCGCCACCTTGTGTCCAAACCTGAAGTTGCAACCACTCAAAAAAACATGAACATGTGAAATGTAAAGAACAAAAAGACATTGAAATGTTTCACTTCAGGTCTAATGATGATTAGATTAGAAATGAGAGGTGATGTAAATTATTCTTAGATCATTATTTCTTAATTAATGGCTAGCTGAAATGATTTGCATGACATGGATGTTCTTCATAAGTTTCTGGCCAGAGATTTCATTAGTGCCGTAATGCTGTATGTACTATCCACCTATTTCACTCTTCTTTTGTTGGCCTTTCAATTCTTTCCACTTTACTCTTTTCTGTTCTCTGTTTGTTTTCGTTGATGATTTCTTGAATAAAATCTTAATCATTTTTTCACCTTCCTTTTCTCTTATTCCTTCTGTGGTAGTTTTGATTTTCTGTTTTTGTTTTTGTACTGGCATCTCTCAAAATGCATCATAAGAAGAAAAGCAATTCACTGTGCAAAGACACGTTGGTCTATAGACATTTCTACTTTGCCATGACAGGCACCCTCACTGCTGTGTGTGTGTGTGTGTGTGAAGCTCTATGTACTGCATGAAGAATCACTGCAACCATGTAATAACCTAAGAATGTGGCCCGTTTGTCCTGTCTGAGTATATGTGATAATGCCACTGCAGGTGTGTCTACATTTCTACTCGCAGCTTGCCTTGTGCATATGTTTGTATATATAATGTCTTAACAGTAAAAACAGTAAACACAAAAATGACATCTGTATGTTTGCATACAGTATGACATTGTAGTAAAGACGCTTTAAGAGGATAAACAGACATAGTTGTGGGAATTTGATCTGATCTCCTTTTGAACAGTACAGGAATTGTTTAAATCTTGATAAGCACAATAAGTCCCCCATAAGTCACACTTTAATGAACTTTTATCTGTTGTTCTCTCAGCATTAGAAATGTAGAAAAGCTTCACCAACACCACAGAAGTGTCTGAGTTGGCATTTAAAGAATATCTGTTTTGTTTTTGAGAAACTTCATCACAGACTATGTGGGAATCTTTGTATGCATGTTGAAAGTGGGTTCTAGCTTGTTAAAAAATAGCTGAAATTACTTCTTTTGATGTTGATTTTTGTGTAACTTGAAGATGTTCTGTTTTTCCCAGGCTCTGCTACACTCCACGCATGGCAGCAGCTGGCTCAGCCTCACATGGGCGCTCTGCTGGATCACCGGCCCGGCGTGGTCACAAAGGGCTTTCGCACTTTAGCGCACGAACAGGAACAGGAGGACAGCTGGCAACTGGACCAGCCAGAGGAGGACGAAGTATCGTGTGACTCATTTACAGGAGAGAGCCCTGCTGCCACAGATCTGCCTCGCTCTACCTCTACTCCCTCAGTCTGCTGCAAGAAAAATGGTGACGCTGATGAAAACAGCCGGTCAGACACACTGAATGGAACAATCTGTGGGGCAGGGGATGTAGTCCAAGGAAAAGATGGACATGTTGCAAGCATGCCCTTTCCTCTCTCCAACCCTTCCCCATGTTCCCCTCTCCTTTCTTCTTCCGATATCAACGGGCACGTGGACCTCAAAGAGCGCCAAGCCTTACAGCCCAACACTGTGGACCGCATGCCTGGTGAGGGAGCCTCTTAGCTGGGGTTACAGCACTGCATCAAACCACAATATCTTCATGTTGACTCCGAAGCATGGGGATAAAGGGGACAAGGGAGAACAGCAGGGGTGGGAGGTTTAGAGGCAGGAGAAAGGATTCACTGGACATCTGACAATCCCAATGTGACATCCCTTCCTGCATGATCACGCTCATGTGTACACACCTGCATACTCATCCACCCCCACCCCCCAGGAGCTGTCCTTGTGTACGCAGCCGTTGAACCGCAGCGAGACAGAGTACATGTTTTTATTTTTGTTCTTTAATTTACATCAGTTTCCATCTGCAGCTTTTCCTTCTCAGTTCTGCCACACTTTGCTTTATTTCAGCCAGTCACGCTTCTCCATCTTTTGCAAAGCTCGTCTTGAAGCTTAACTTAGTATCTTTAGGTGTATTTTACAACACACTTAGAACCCTGATTAGGAGCACCATTGGGGTTTAACATTTCGCACTAAGCTGTACTATAGCACACAGATACAGAAATATGGCTGAGGTCCAGCTAATTCTGAAATACATGCAGGTCAAGTGCTATTAGGACAGCTGTTCCAGTCACATGAACTCGTGACGTCTACGGCTGGCTAATATTGGAGCTGACTGAGGGGCTTTGGTGTGGATGACTGCCATGGCACTGATATCCCTCATGCTCCAGAGATCCCAGTGCAAATCTTGTGGGAGTGGGTGACTTTAACCTTGCTCTGTGTGTGTGTGTGTGTGTGTGTGTGTGTGTGTGTTTTCTTTTTTCCCCCAGGTAATATTGATTTTTATGAATCTTGTATATCTAAGGGTGGCGCTGTGGTTAGCTCTGTTCCCTCATAACAACAAGGTCCTGGGTTAGGTTAACTGGTGATTCCAAATTTCCCATAGGTGTGACAGGCTGACAACCTGTGCACCCCTAACTATGACAGCTGGGATAGGCTCCAGCCCCCCAGGACCCTGCAAAGGATAAGTGGAAGAAAATGGATGGATGGACATTTGACAAGTGTGTAACAGATTCAGCTACTGTTTCTTGTTATCAGGGCTCACTCTCACCAAGTACGTTTTCCAAAACTCAAAGTTCGTCCTAACAGAACGAAACTGGGGGGAAGCTGGTGCTTTTGCTTGGGTCTTGAACTGTCCATGTCCTATTTTCTCCACTTTGTTGTAAACATTGCTTTTGTTTAGTAGTGTTTGGTTCACTTTGTGTTAGTACTAACAGCCTTTCCCTTCTCCCCTTGCTTTTTCCTCTAGTTCATTTCCCAGGGAAGTGTATGTCCCACACCAGCTCCACATACACATTCACCACCTGCAGGATTCTCCACCCCTCTGATCAGCTGACCTCTGTATCCCCCAGGTAAAAAGAAAGAAAGCACACATATCTTAAATACTCTACCTGATCAAACTTTGTAGCCTGATTTGTGTAATGTAAACTATAATGATCAACAGCTGGCAGGCAGATATATTGTGTTATATCTTTACCAAATGGTACCTACAATAGTTATTGTCCATTTTGCTTGGTCATGGCTTGATAGTCTAAATAAAGTTTTCTCTCACTGTCATCAAAAGTAGATTTCGAGGCTTCTTTGTTGCCACAGGACCTGGCTCTTAACTCTCCATTTCCCTGCTGTCTTGATTGGCTTAACAGGTCATGTGATGAGGAAGAAGAACTGGAGTTGTATCATATGGTTGTTATGGCCGAAGTAGAGCAAGCCCATTGAGTACACCTACTAGTGTGCACATGGGTGAGGAAATGCATGGTAGTGCATTTCTAAAGACTTGTTGGTGTGTGTGAACGGGAATAACTCTGGAGAATTTGCACCGTCCCTCTTGTCCAGTCAAACTTATTTGGCGGCAACTTGTGGGCGGCTTTCTGAGGCAAATTTCGCAAGCACTAAACTGCCAAAACATCCCGCAAACAGAGACTTGTTATTACAGTTAAAAGCTGTGTACTCTAGTTAGTCACAGCACAGCGTGCGTTATTTGCCTCGTAAGTTTGCCTGTCAATAAGCCCCTATGTAACTAACAAACCTGACGTCCCAAAGAATCCAATCACTGATCAAATCTGATTAAATCTAACCAAGTTATACTTGGTGGAAGTAAACTAAGCAAAGAGGTCCAATTTTTGACTGAACAAAGGGTTCTGAGAATTGGCTGAGAGGAGATCACTCACTTTTCAACGCTAAAGGCCAGCTTTCAACTCAGAACTGGAGTTCAGTCTCAATCTTTTTGACAACTTTTCCCATCTGACCCAAAAACCAGATAAAGGTCATGTGACAGTGCCTGCAGGGGAGACTACTCCCCGTAGAGCAGTTAAGAACCTAGAAATTGGACTGCTATGCTTAATGCCTCTTCACCACCGATACAGGGCTGAAATAACTAACTTATTGTGTGATTAAATTGTTAAATGTGTGGATAATGTCTGTAAGCCTTGATGCTTCTGACTGCAATTAGAATCAGTGTTGAGTCATAACTACAAATCACTGTGCAGACTTGAGCCTAAACTTGTATGCACTGCTCAGTCACCACATAAATTTTCCTTTCTTTCTGCCTTCCCAATCCCCTCCTCCTCTCCTCATTCTTCCATCTCCAGCCCAGCCATGGCTGCTTGTCAGAGCAGTGCTTGCGCTGGCACACCTGCCCTTACTGCCTCCCCTGTACCGTTCTCAGCCCCACCCACTCCTTCCTACACTCCCTGCTGCACTCCTCGCCGCCTTTCCCTCTCCCACGCCGAGTCCTCCACCAACCTTAGGGACTCCACTAAGACCACCAGCACCTCTCTAGGCCTGGTGCGCCTCCTGCTGGAGAATGGGATTTCTGCCTCAGTGTACAACCCATGCAGCTGGGACCGAGGGCTGGATGCTTCAGCAATCTTGGGAGGGGCGCAGAGGTGCACGGACAGACTGGAACAGTCGGGAAAACGTCCAGACACCCTTCTCCTCCAGCCTTCCACCCCACCCAGCTCACCTCACTCCAAATCAGCTTCTTTAGCCACTACGGGTCCCGTGTTTCAGTTTAGCCCTTCCAGTGACACCTCATCGTATTATGATACCTTCCTCGCTTCTAAGCCGGCTCGTACCATTTTGAGGGAAGTGCTGGGGGAGGCAGAAAGAGAGATGGGGGCCCAGGCAGATGATGACAGCCAAACAGAGATGACAAACCTGCGACTTGTGGACAAACTGAAAAGTTTCCGTACCCTATCCCCTCTTTCTGCTTCAGCTTCATCTGGAAGTACTCTGTTAGGTCCTTTTGGTTCTACTGGACTGGGGAACAACACGCTCGGTGGAGGACTTACAGGACTGAGGAGGAATCGAAGCTATCCCGCCATGGTGGGGGCCAGTATGGTGATGAAAGACCCAGGAGTTCCCCCCAGCACAGAGATACTCATACCACATACGATGCAAACCTCACATACACAACTCACAGCGCACACACAGGAAATGGGCAAAGTGCAACCAAACAAGACGCTGGTCACAAAGGGCGTGCACGTACCGCAAACTCTAAATGCATTGGAAATGGTCACACCGCAGACAATAATACAGAGACACACCAGGCCAAACGGTGATTTGGGGGATTCAACCAGACACGACAAACACAACGATGATGAAACTGGGACATAATAGAAGTAAGATCATATTATAACACAAAGTCTCACATATTTTACAATACAATACTTATGACATGACCACACGTGTACACATACATTCATTTACAAAACCAAATAGCATCAGCAACTACACTGCTAGCATCTCTCCAGATGAAAAAAGGTAAAACCAGATGAGCGACGCAGCCCACCTACACATTCACTAACACAGTTATTCATCTTTCTAAAGAGTCGTGATCAGTGAGGACCGAATGAATGAAATGGTGGGATGGAGATGGTGGCTGCAACTGTTACACTGTGTTATACTCATATTCTGTCAGGCTAGAGTGATGATGTTGCCTTCCTGTCTGTCATAATTGCACAGCATATTGTATATGCAGTATACTGTGTTATATAGTATAATATTAAAGGCCCAATCTGGTGTACATGCCCCACCACCACCTGTTTTTTGTTTTTTTTTTTAACAGAAAAATGCAACAATTTTAAATATGCTCTTTTGTCTTGATTATTTATGCAGAAACTGGGGTGATGCAGTATATTTCAGTAGTACACAATCAGTGCATTCACACCACCAGATGTCACCTTTACTTTAAGATTAAATCTGGTGTATTGTGGCTCTTTTGCCGGCCGTTATTTATCAATGCAAAAATTTTATACAAATACAAAAAAAGCATTTTCCCCCCATTAACAACCTTCATATATGTAAATCTGCTGACTACAAGATACTCCTCCAGTTTTTGGCTTTGCTTTCCAACTGTTGAGTTGATCATTGTGCAGCCAAGGAGATAACAATATTGTGTGCACAAAAATTACCATTTTATCGTTGTCGTGTCAGCCCAGTGTTGCCAAAGACTTAATGTCACCGTCAGCCAAAGCAAAACCAGAAAATCTTGATCCTACAACTTTTTTTTTTCTTACAGTTGGAAGGAAAAGTTTTGAATAACTGGGATTTCTGCAGTGACCACTCGTTAAATTGAATCTGATCTATATTTAAGTCTCACATAGAGAAACACAATCTGACTAAACTAACACACAAACAGTTGTTCTTTTAATGTCTTTGTTAAACACATTTAATCGTGTTTGTCTAGAATTGTGACAGATGTAGTTCAGGCTGCATTTTCTGAATATTGCTCCCATGTTTTTCTTGCAACTGCGTATTTGGACTTTTTTTCTTGTGTACATGTTGCAATGGACTGGAGTCAGTTTAAAGCTATGCTACGTACACTGGCAATGGCCAGGAACCCCTTTTTGTAATTTATACTTTAAAAAATAATCCAGATTGGGGCTTTATGTCCTCTTGCTGTGACTGAATTTTTCTTATGTGCCTAAAACCAAACATACTGTATGTCAGTGGAATATGGATTTGCATTTGTTTCAGTTGATTACTTCATAGTTTATGTTGCCTTTTATTATTATGATATGCATAAGAGGAGGGTACATAATTGTGCAGATTTGTAACTGTTTTGCATCTGAACCTGCCTATGCCAATAGGAGATGTTTGTAGCCCTCTGTTTTTGTCATATTAAGAGGTTTTGGACACTGCAGGGAACATGTGGTACATACACTGAGGGGAATACAGACAAGGTCTAGCTACTGTTAAAGCACTGTGACTACAAACCTGCAGAGAACGTATGAACCTTAGATTTTTTTTTTTCCCCCTAATTTTGGCTCACCTCTGTTTTCATATTCGTGAGTCAGCTTGAGGGCGACAGTGAATGTTGGGTGGATTCATTGAGATTCTGATGCATGACATGGGCACTAACATTTTAAGCCCAGCAAAATCCAGATGGAAGCTGCAACACTGCAAAACCTCTGCAACATGCTGACTCCTGAGCTTTCACTGTAAACCAAAGTTACACCCCGATGGAGACGGGGAGGGACTGTTGTCATGCAGGCTTGAAGTTAGTTTCCACCATTTATTTATTTTTGGTCATATTGCAAGTGCCCATTGTATGCATACAAGTCTGCTCCAAAGTAGAATAATTTGCATACACACTGACACCCTATTATTTATTCTGTCAGACACACATGGGAGTGAAAAGGAGTGTAGCAATATTAAGTGATGAGATTTGTACCATTTTTTGAATGTAACTGTAAAACAAAACAAAAAAGAAAAAGGAATGACTTGAAAAGGATAAGCAGAAGAGGACTGATTGATTGATGGATGGATGACTTGAAATATTCAGTGGTTTTAAGAGCCCGTGGCTTCATGTGTAACAGTTTGCTGCTGAATGTTTTGGTGTCATTGAAGCAGTTCCAGTGGCTGCCATTTGAGCTCAGACTTGAATGCATGTTCCTGACAAGGCCATAGAACAGTCCCCCTATGAAGTGCTGCAAAGCACCTAAATAATCATATTTTCACACATCAGGTTCGTCATACAGCTTTTCCTGCATTCACTGCTGCTCAGGCACTTGTGCTAAATGTGCAGGTTGCTTCCATTAGAGTTTGAGTTTGGGTATTGCATCTGGACCAATGAGTGATTAGTGGGATGAATGGATGGCTGTGATACTGACCTGCTGTGATTCTTAATGATTAAGGGACTAAATAAGCAGTGTTTTTGTTTTGTTTTTTTCCTGGTGGCAAATAAATGTATTTAACAATCATTTAAGTACTTGGATTGTGAACAGTGAGCACGTCTATAACAGAATGACTGTTTAAATTAAGGAATTTTGAGGATTTTTTCTTTATTTCGAAATGTCACAACAGCATTTGGAACCTTTCATTCAGCAGGTTTGTACTGTTTAGTTAAATGCTAAGCATTTTATGAGTACTTTGAGTAAAATCTTAGACACATTTCCATTTCGAACAGTGGGTACAAACCCACAGTACACTGATGCTGCTCAATGCTTCAGGGCAGTTTGTATTTTGTCAAAATCAGACCATTTTCAGTATTTAAAAAAAACACAAAAAAAAAAACAAGTGATGAGACTGAAGCCACAATGAGATGGGCTTTGTGTGTGTGTGTGTGTGTGTGTGTGTGTGTGTGTGTGTGTGTGTGTGTGTGTGTGTGTGTGTGTGTGTGTGCTTCAATTCATCTGAATGTAAGTTATGACAAACAGTAATCTGCTGTAGGGCCATATGTTTGTGTACAGTACGTTGATTTAACTTGTTTGTGTCGACCTCATAAAAGGGAATTGTTATTGCATTGTAAATTACGCAACACAGATGGTCATGCTAACTTAACAAAATCTTTTTAAAAAGTATTTGAGTTTATATTGGGTAAAGAAGGGGAAAAATCCTTTTTTTTTTTTTTGGTCATGGACTAATGAGTTCTATTCTACAGAACTGACTGTACTGTCGAATAAAATAATAAATACAATAAAGACTGAGTTTGTTTTGTCTCATTCAACACATAACTTGACTTTGGAAGGATGGGAAAGTTCTACCGTAATTGCAAAACGAGCGTGACACAGTCTCACCAAATGGCACTAAATTATGCAGAATTATTCGCCCCCTGCTTGGACTACTGCAGTTCTCTGCTGCCAGGCCTCTCTAATGCTAAGCCTCCCCACACCTAAGTTCACGCAGAGACCACAGCCGTGCTCCTTTGATTCTGCAGCATCATTTTCTTCTTTATACATGTAAGCATGAATATCGATTAGTGAGCACCCACCATGAAACGTGTAACATCTCAGAGAGCCACTCATCTTTTCAGTGTCACTGCTTTTTAACTCACCTGTCTACCAATTTAAACGTTACTGCAGGCATCGTCTATAATACAGCTCTGCAACCTATATTTAAGGACAATCTTACACTGGCTATGCTTTTACAAATGAACAGCAAAGAACACAAGAGGGCAATGAGTGTCTACTTTTGTGGTTCCACTTAAAGCTTTATTCCACTGGGGGGCGCTGTGTCTCAGAGCCCAGAATGGACAGCTGGTATAAACGCAAACCGCAGCCAACCCTGTAAGCCTTCAGAAAGAAAGCAAACCAGCACTCAGAGATTAAGTGTTGGTCTGGTAAGCCCGTATGTGCTCCTCTTGGCCTTGTAGTGAAGCTCAGTAAAGCGCTCTCTTGGGTTTCTTCGTGTTTTTCTTTAAGGATCCCTCAATGATGCTCAGACACACCAGCATAACAAGCCATACCCTCAGCTTTAAGCTAAGGCTGTAAATATGATGATCAAAACTGAGATGGAAAATTTGACTGTTAAAATTATGATTTATTTGAGATCATGAAGAGGGAACTCAAAACTATCCTGCACTATGTGAATGAGAGAGCACAGATGGATAGGCAGCACCGGTTGGTTGTGAGATGGGTTTTGATGCTCGGAGAAGCGATGGCAGGTGTGTGTGTGTGTGTGTGTGTGTGCGTGCGTGCACGCGCTCCCACAGGGGATATGAGAACATTCCACAGAGCTGAGTCAGTCAGAACACAGACAGACAGAAAGAAAAGAAAAAGCTTGCGATTATATTTGAGTTCCGATTAACAGTTCGTTACAGTTCATCATCTGTTGAGGAAGATCAAAGTTACTGCAAACTTAGTGGAAATCACAGAGAAAGCAAAAAGTCTCATAAAAGCAAAGGCTAATTGTTTCCCTCTAGTAAAAGATTCAGGAAGCCCTTCAAACTGACTTAGTGAATCTGTCCTGATGTAGAGTAGCTCCACATCTCCACCTCTTCCCCTTCAGTTGCTGTGCATGCATCAATGCCAAGATTACTTAAGAGACACTCAGGGACGGTGTAATTAAGAGCTGCTTGGAAAGAAGCTCGACTTCAGCAACAGCTTGTGTGATTGTAGCCTCAGGAGGCGAACCCTGATGGGCTGCATCTTCCAGCAATCCTTTCCACTGTGACTGTGAGTACTCTGGCCAGTGGAATCGACCCAAACACTTCCAGAAACCTCAAACAAGCATTACAAACTCTGAATTTTCACTCTGACAATGCCTTTCTTCATATACTGTATATAAAATAATTATTTAAGTGGTATCCTTGTGAAAGTCTTTTTATGATTGTTATTTTTCTGGGATGGATAATTCATCCAAGAGCTGTTGAGCTACTGACTTAACTCACACTTCCAGTTATCCAGTCAAATACATCAACATGTAGAGTGGCTCTGCTTTTGTACAGGCATTCACCTTTTCCAGAAGCACAGATGTTTTTAAGCAGCAGCCATTTTCACATGAAATAGTTGATAAGTTTCTATTTTTTTTTCCAGTCCGTGGCTGAACACTCCACATCTGCTTGCTGAGAATTCAGGCTGAATCATGCTGGGAGCTCTGCCTTTGGATAGTCGCTTGATCGATTCTCCTATTAGTCACTCTCTTTCTCTTTGTAGCCCACATGTCTGCGATATACACGCAAACAGACCACATGTAGAGGTTTTTGTTGTATAACCATGTAGTCTGTTGGTTTTCACTTGCCTGTATAATCACTGGACAACACAAATACTGCTATAAAAATATCTCATCTTAACAGAAATTACACACATTTAACATCAGGTGTGTCAAAATGTCACTAGGCACTTATCTGTGTATCAAAGTATGATTTTTTTTCCTATTTCTAAAGGACATACCTTTCAGATAATGTTCATCTGCTGTAGTTTCCCCAAATTGTTTAAGGACAGTACATAGTATACCTAAATGTGCCAGGTTTTTGGCTCATAGCTCTTTGGGAATCACCTTGTTGATGCAAAAATACTTTATATGTCTGCCAAGCTGTGTTATCATTGGTATTTTTCAAAGATTCAGCTAAAGAAATGAGAACAAATGATGTATTTTTGTGACAGGATACTAGTAACAAAGTGTCTAATAATACAATTTAAAATTGGTTTGTTGCTAAGTTCTCTGTTATATTTAGACACAACACTGGTTTATCTCTTAACTTAGGTGCTTTTTTAATGCTTGATCACAAAGCAGTGTTAAATGGCTTAACTGTGTGAGCAGTAAAGTCTGGTTCAATACTGGACAGAAGTATGTAAATAAAAAAAAGTTGAGATATAATTAGTAATTTAAGTGCTAACTTTAACATTTTGACAATGTGCTCTAAGGAAGACAAAGATACAAGTTAATCTCTGCACAGCTTGACTAAATTTGTATCAGTGACTTTGGCTGCTTTCAGCCAGACTCACTAAATGCAGGAACTGACTCTGTGACACCAGTCAGCCAAAAACTTCCTTCTGAACTGTGGTTTATTTCAGAGTCTGTAATGTTTCTTGTCACACTTTCCTCACTACTTTCCCCTCAGTACTCATGTTAATTAACCTCAGAAAAAAAATCCTCCGTCATTAATATTCATATCGGCACAGCATGGAGATGAATTCTCAGTGCTTCCAATCCTGTAAACATGCTCCAGAAATATGCACCTTGAACTAAGCTGCTGGTTTTCCCCTCTAGCAACTATTTGCTGTATGATCTTAATATCTTTACAGATGCATGATTGTATTGTCCGTACTGCAACAGTATTTTAATACTCCATATATTCTTTGTTCCAGTTTCTTTCATTTTAAAACTTTGTGAAGATAAGAAGCTCCAGGCACCTGTTAACTCACCATCAGCAGGAGTGTGACCCACTTCCATGTTCATATAAAGGCACTCATAGGTGGCTAATTGGCTCTTTTCTCTAATTACCACAGCCTAAAAAATAGAAGAAAATGGAGAAATCAAACATTATTCACAGGTTATGCCATAACACATTAATCTGAAGGCAATCATTTATTAATAAGTTTGCTGTTCAAACCAAAAATGTTCCTGCTAATATTAATAGTACTTACAGTAGTGAAACAAAGTCCAAATCTATCCAAACTTTCTTGGCTCTATGTGAAAAAGTAATTGCCCCTAAACCTAATAACTGTCTCACCCTTGTCAGCAAGAATTGCAATCAAGCATTTACGATAACCGGCTTTAAGATAGAACTGGATTTACGTCCAGTTATAACCAGTTATTTTTTTAGCCATTCTGGTGAGATTCAGATTGTTGTCCTGAGTGCACAGCATAGAGAGGTGTCAGAATACACAGTGCATCACAGTTTGTTGTGTCTGGGGCTGCATAGCCAGAGACCAGTCAGGGTACCTATGATGACCCCTGTCCACCTGAAAGTGCCACAGGTGCTGATAATGGATACATGAGCATCAGAACTGGACCACGGAGCAATGGAAGAAGGTGGCCTGATCTGATGAATCAAGTTTTTTTTTTCATCCCTTGGATAGCCTGGTGTGTGTGTGTGTGTGTGTGTGTGTGTGTGTGTGTGTGTGTGTGTGTGTGTGTGTGTGTGTGTGTGTGTGTGTGTGTGTGTGTGTGTGTGAGAGGTTTACCTGGGGAACACCTGGCACCAGGATGCACTATGGGACGACGACAAGCCGGTGGAGGCAGTGTGACACTTTGATCAATGTTCTGCTGGGAAACCTGGGGTCCTACCATCCATGTAGGACCCATGCAGACAAACTTACACCCTGGTCTTTATCAGGAAAGCTCCCGTTTCAACAGCAAGTATTAAGAGTTAACATGAATGCTAACCTGGCTGGCGGAAACATCATTTAACTGTTAATCATTTAACTGTTACCAGCTACCTACACTAACCATCTATTATATTTAAGGTAGCAGCTAGCAGCTATGTCTAATAGTAAAATCATAAGGTTAGTGTGGAAGCTAGGCGGTATCATCTGCCCATCTGTAAAAGACAGTGTTAATTTAACATGATAATACAATTATTGTGTCTAAATATGTAATGTTTCTCTTAAAGTCCCGAACTGAAGCTGAAAAAAACATAACAGAAGAGTCTTTGTGAATTTGCTCAGCCCTCCTCACCTGGAAATATCTAGCTATAAAGATGTAACGATGGCAGCTCTGTGCTAACAATAGTTTAAAACTTTTTTATATATTAATGAATTCACTGTTGCACTATGTATATCGTACACACACACTAAAACACAGATGCATTCTGTCATAAGAGGAGGTTCACTGCAGTATATGTTGCTATACTGGGTAAGCTGCTGTCTGTATGGATGTGTTTTGGGATCTTTGATTGTTGTAAAGACATTCAAAAACACCTGAAACATATATATAGGACAAACAGATATTAGCTTCATTTAAAAAAAGGGGGGGCTGCATGCTATCTACCAGTATGCAGCTTCATTTCCATTTTCCTTTTCAGGCCACAGTCGCTGTGTCTTCCTTTTTTTCAGTTCAGTCTAATTTAGATTAAAACCTAGTTCTCTGGCTTTGGTTACTGCAACCAAAGTGCCAATAACCTACTGAGTTTAATATGATGATGTGTAATAGCTATAATAATACAAATTATACTGCTGTGTCTTTATAGAGCATTTCCGTACTATTATGTAATCACTGTAATATTCGTACTGTTCGAGACAATATGAGCACAAGATAACTGCCTTCCATTTATTCCAGGTTGTGTATTTCACCAGCAGCATCCTTCATGTGATTACTAATAAGTCCAGGAGCAACAACAAAATGAGAGTTAATGTCTTCCTCTTCTGTGTGAGGTGGGTCGACTTCCTCACCTGCACCACTTATTACAGTTTCATTGTGACATTTTTAACTTTAACAATATTTAAATCGTATTATTAAAATTTGCCAGACAGCAAATTGAATCAAGTCAGATGAAGCAGAATTGCATTTCTCTCAGTCTGCTTGGGAAGCAAACATTAGCTGACATTTCCTCCTGACACCCCTTGAATGCTCGCACAACAAAAATGATTTCATGATGACTGAATCACAGTTAAATAGTGACACAACACCCAAACATAAAAACACAATAGAATGCCACCGTTTGTATGGAGAGCCGTTTCATTCAAAATGAAATAAATAAATGAATAAATAAAAAAATATATAAATAAATAAATAATAAATTAAAATAAAATAATAGTAAAAATAATAGTGAAAATTTATTTTAAAAATATTTTTTATTTCATGGGGATATTTATTTATTTCATGGAATATTTATTAATAATTTATCAATAGCAGTATTTATTTATTCATTTATTTCATTTTGAATGAAACGCCTCTCCATACATCTGTGCCATGCTGAAGCCTCCATTACTTCATGGACTGAGAAGAACTAAAATCATAACCGAGGGTCACACATTTGAAATCCAAAAAGACAAAACTGTTTATGGAAACCAGGCTGGTCACAGCTTTAGCATCTGAAAGAGGCTGAAAGAGGGGTGGCTGTAGCTCAGTAGGTAGAGCAGGTCACCTACTGATCGGAAGGTCAGTGGTTCAATTCCTGGCTACTGCGGGCTGCATGCCAATGTATTCTTGGGCAAGATACTTAACCCCAAGTTGCTCTCCGACCGTTCCGTCGGAGTGTGAATGTTAGATAATTAAAGCACTTAGCTTAATTAATTAATCATGGAAGTGCTTGTATGAATGGGTGTGCATGGGTAAATGTAAAACGTGTTGTATAAGTGCTTTGAGTGCTCATATCTGAGTAGAAAAGCGCTATATAAGAACTAGTCCATTTACTCATACAAGGTTTAAGATGAAGTAAACACACACATGACAAATACTCTATATGGAAAAAAGTATTCTGCCACAGTCTCTTCATCTTTGATTTCAGGTGTTTTCACTCACATTGCCACAGGTGTATGAACTCAAGCACCTAGGTATGCAGTCTGCCTTTACAAACCTGGCACAGGTTTCCATGGCTGAGCAGCTCCTGTAGGTCTAATGTGTAGGTGGCCCGATACTTTTGTCCAAACACAATATGCATGCTTACGTGCTCATAAGATGTTAAACAGCTGATTGACGCAAGAAGCATTTTGATAACAGGTACTTTACACTGTTTTGGTGACATTACAGGATCAAATAAAAGAACTAATGCCAATAAAAATAAAGGCTGGTTATTAGTTATTTACACTTTGGCTAAAGTACATTTAGGTAGTGTCCCTAAAAATGTAAAATATCTAACAGGTGCAGTGAGTGAACAATAGCCATAATTTTGCTGTTCTAATTTATTCAAAGGTTTATTTTGACTTATTATGGTAGCAAGATGTGGCAGAAAAGCACCTTTAACTTTGATCTTGTGGTAAAGATTGCTCGTAACTGTATGTGTTTAACAACTATTACTCATTATCTGTGACCTTTGATAAACAGTCCAAGAAGGTCACATGTGTCTCTTTGCCACAGCACAGATTCAGCCAAAGCCATCTCTGTGCTTTACTTGTTAACCGATCTTGTGTTTCCCTTGAGTTAAGATTATCCATGGTTTCTTTGGCAACTGTCATTTACACGCACTCACGCACACATACTTTTGTATCTCACACAGTTGACTTTAAAAACCACGAGTCCACTTTGGGCCACCGGGGTGTAACCAGTTTATGTTTGAAAACTTGATGAGGTTTTTAATCTGGGAATGTGACAGTGGTGACATTTCCAGTGCAAAGTTATATTTAGCAGACTCTGCTCGTATCACCTGCGTCATCAGAAGGATGTAGAACAAGATGACATGACATGAAAAAGGAGATGGCACTGTTATTTATTTGTGTGCATCTCTGTGAGTGAGTGAAGGGGATTATGTTTGTCAGAGTGATTTAGAGGTATTTTTTTATTTTTATTTTTTTTACATACAATACTACTTAAAATGTAGTAGAGATGAAAGATAGGAAAAAATCAGTACTGATCCATTAATGTAAGACACTTTCTGCTCATTCCTAAAAACAGAAATATGCATTGTTAGTGCGCTTAGTGTGGAGGAAGCACACAACAATAAGATATCACATCTTTTTAGTTTCCTTTAAAGATTAAAGTGATGAGTGAACCTGACAGAACAGTTATGAGAAAGGCATCGTGACCTGAGATGGTTTTACCAGCATTACATAAACATAAGTATATTTGCAGCAATATGCAAGCAGACACATTTATAGTGACTGAAACGCATTAACTTGTCTTTTTTTCCTTTTTCCCTTTACATTGAAACACTTGTTAATCACTGCAGCATGCAGGGACTGATAAAGAAACTTTAAGTATTAAAATAGTCCCACTAGGTTTGTTTTCCTTTAAATACCATCCAGATTGGTCTCTGTGACTCTTACACAAATGCCCCACAATAACCTACCCAAAGCTCAGACATTAGCTTCTGCTTCTGTTATGATGACAAGACTGCCAGGTCGCATAGATGTCCCTTGGTAGCAGCTAAACAAGTCTGACATGACAACAGGAGAATAAACACTATAGATGCTGCACACAAATGTACAGGACTGACTCTGGTCAGTGTAAAACAAGTTTAATGCCTTTGAATCAACCCTCAGGAATGCTACAATCGTAACAACTGCCAGTGTGAAACTATTATGTTGCAGGATTTTTGCTACAGTTTCTTACTGTAATAAAAAATAAAAAATCTTTACATTGGCCGTGGACAAAATAAGGTAGTGGGAACTGATGGGACATAGGTAGACTTTAATCAGATTTAAGATGAGATATCTTTATTGTCATTGCACAATACAATGAAATTTTGTTGGTGCTGTCCCCCAGGTGCCAAAATAATAAATAATAAGAGATAGAGAATAAGAAATATAAATATTTACAGTGAGCAAATGCAGTATAAACAGCAAATAAATGGTCTGTTTACAACTGTATGCAATGTACTAAAGTGGTGCAGTGGCTGTGCAAGGGGGTTGTCTGTTGGATTTGATATGGTCGGAGTTCCTCAGTGTAACAGCTCTGTGGAAGAAGCTGTTTTTTAGTCTTGTGGTTCAGGTGTACGGTGTCCTGTTGCACCTCCCAGAAGGCGGGGTGTGTGTGTGTGTGTGTGTGTGTGTGTGTGTGTGTGTGTGTGTGTGTGTGTGTGTGTGTGTGTGTGTGTGTGTGTGTGTGTGTGTGTGTGTGTGAAGAAGCAGTGTTTGGGATGTGTTCTGTCCCTAATTATGGCTGTGACCCGCCTGGCGCAGCGGGTCCTGTAAATGTCCTCTTGTCTGGGGAGCTGGGTGCCGATGTTCTTCTCAGCAGTCTTGATGATGTGCTGGAGAGTTTTCCTGTTGTCTGCAGTGCAGCCAGAGTACCACACTGAGAGGCAGTATCTGATTTAAATGAAAAAGAAACAAATGACTATATTCTACTGTAAGACTGGAGGGCGCCTGTTGCTTTTTAACTGTGTTCACAAAGAACAATGCATTACTGTGCAGAACTGATTGTATTTATACAGCAATTTGTTAAAATGTGGGGTTTGATCATTTAAAGGAGCCAATCTTTACTTGAGATAGACAAATCTAGTAGCTTCGGTCTTCCCCAATTGGCCAATGTCACTAGTTTCTAGGGTTCAAAAGCTGTCATTGTTTCACAGTGCATGTTAACATGGTGATCTAAACTGTGGACATCACTGTGAAACTCACAAATGTTTAACATTATGTTCATCAGCACTGACATGCATCATACAGAAAACAAACCAGCAATTTCAACTCGACTGACTAAACAGCACCTTGTGTTAATTAGTAATGTCATAAATTATGGTAGAGACAAGACAAAAAACAAAGACAAAGTGGACATGTATTTATTGTGAGTTATTACAAATCACTCTGAATAGAAAATAAAATTTTGGCTCGCTAACTAAAGTAAACATAATTGCCACAAACAGTGACTACATGAGGTTCCCTTTTACCACACAGTGAAGCCAGAATAGTACTGAGTGGTGCCTAATATACATGTAACAAATCAATAATGCCAAAGTGATAGTTTATTATCAGTCTGCCGACACACACACAGATTTTCATATCCAGCATCTATATGTCATATTTATGAATGATAGCTTGTTGGCTTGCTTATCTATTCACCTTTGTGGCCAGCTGGGTATCAAAAGGGACCGGCTGATGTGTGTACTTTATACACATTAGCGCCGCATCTTACTCATTTGTGTGGATGTTTTATGGTTCCTACTTCCTGCAGTTACATACTGACTTTATGGCCACTTACCAAAGTCAACAAGGAAAACAGAAGGAAAGCATGAGGGAAGGAAGACGAGGCCACTTTTTTCAGCAGCGGTATACAAATATTGAGTAATGCGGCTTTAAACTTGTACTGCTTTTAATGACCTAATGTCACGGTCAGGGGCTGTGTGCGGGCAGGGGAAGGACCCAAATGCAGGACATATGCAGGCTTAAACTAAAACTGTTTATTTGCAGGAACTCGAATAATACAAAATACAAGAACCCGAAATCTCCACCAAGGCAAAACACAAACCAAAAGCCTGAGAGAAAGCGAACAACAAAACACACAGCTAAGAGGGGAATACTGGGGAAAACAATGACAAGGACGCAACAACGAACAGAGGAAAACTAAGGGCTTAAATACACACAAGGGGATTAGGGCAAGTGAAAACAGGGGACGACAGGTGAACCAAATGAACCTAATGACAAAGGGGAAGCAAAACTAAACACAAAGCACTGTCAAAATAAAACAGGACCTGACTAACAGATGCAGACCTAACAGAAAACCTGACAAAGGGAACATAACACAAGAACAACAAAGTCAACCAAACAGCATACTCAAACAACAATATAACTATAAACTATAAGAAACACTAAGAAACATAACCTGAAAAGTACAACAAAAGAAAGCTACACAAAAGATACTCAAAACACTGGTCCACCGGCCCAGGACCATGACACCTAATCACGGAACTGCCCTCAGAAAAAACAAAAAACTATTTCTTTGTGTGCTGAATACAAAATTTTTATTATTTTTAATTAGAATCAGTTGACATATTGTATATTGTTATATAGGAAACAGACATTATTTTACATTTTGTGATATGAGGTTTATTGTTTTTTTTCTCAATAGCTCCAAGACCTGTACAGAACGTTTATATTAATTCTTTTGCTCTTCATTGCAAAATTTGACTGATGCATTTTGGCATTAGGATTTTCAGTTTCAGGATGCTTGAATCTAATCTAAAGTGACATATCAAATGAGAAACATCCCAAGTGTAGCTGTTGACTAACGTCAGTCGGAGGTCTAATCAATTTAAAGCCTCCCACTGAGAGAAATACCACCTTGTTTTAGAGAGATGCAAATGATGTGCAAATAATGTCTTGTGTATCAAACTATTTTAAAACAAAAGTGTCCACATGTCAGCAGAAACAAACATGTTTTTTGTCCACTTGCATTTAAACCTAAAAACTACTAAAATAAAGAAAAAAATGTATGCACTTATTTGAATGTGCGTCCTGGCCACAGCACATATAACATCATCTGCTACGTAAATTCATAAGGGCCAGACGTCAGCAGACTCACGCAGGGATCTTAAAAAGATACATTCATATATACAAAAATATGCAAATCCATACATTTATACCATAGTACGCTGACAGAAAATCATAAAAGAAAGGGAGTCACAACAAAAACAAACTCCTGCATGCCTCTGCTGCTTTCACTCTTCAGTGCGGCCACTTGACTTTGAGTTCATGACAGTTGTTATTATGCACAGGCACGCCATTTTGCTAATCAGGACTGCTCAGATCATGAGTGGACTCTTCATCTCCATCTGTCAGTGTAAAACAGGGTGGGTCAAAAACCACAGCCTGCATTAGGCTCTCCTATTATGTCTCTGCTACGCCGTGCAGCTTCACTTTGTCATTGTGCCCATCTACTCTTTCTGGCATTACAAACTACATGATGGCAGAACTCACAGCCATCTGTTTCAGCCATGGTGCTTTTTTTTCACATACATGTTGTAACACACTGTGTACTGGTGAGAAGAACTTCTTATACTTCTGCAAATGATGAAGCTGCACGGTTTTCATTCATGGTTTAATCAAACAGGATCATTAGTGTTGTTCTTGGGGGAGTTGCCCTTAAATTAGAAGTGTCCTAATACTTCAGATGAATGAAGCATGTTTGAATTTTAATAATATTCAGAAATTAATCTTTAAAAGATACACCAGTGTAGTGTCAGCTTCCCGAGTCAACACTGACTACAGTGTACATATTATAAGCATGACTACTCGCTATGTGTACACAGAGGTAGAAAATGGAGAGAAACATGTCCATCTTATCTGTCACAAGATAGAGAGAGCTGTTTAGTGTTTTGTAGCAAGTGGATAGATATTATTTTACTCTTCACACCTAACTTTATCAAGTTCATCCAACCAAAAGGCGCCCTATGATGAACATACCACCTTACACACCAGTCACCATAATGTGCGCGCAACAGCCTTTTGTGAAATTTTGACACCCCACTTAGTCAAAACAAAGTCGATACCTTCGTTGGATAGACCGTTGCACGAGCTGAATGCGTGGAGTTGATTAATTTTTTTTTTCTGCACAATTATCATTAATCTTCAGTAGTGATAATGTGATCTACGATTCACCTGTGACACTAATAACTCATCTAATAACCGATCATGCTGCTCAGCATTCTTACGGGACCATTATGGTAGTTTGTGTTGGTTGTGTGCCTGTGTGTCAATCAATGAGCGTGTTCTTGTCAGCTGAGCATTACTTGTGATTATTGATGGGAGCTCATTAACACACACAACAACAGGATCAAAGATTTTAAAAAAGAGAACTGTTTAGTGACTGATAGCTGTTGGTTACTTAATGTCTGGACTGAGCGTTCTCTGCTGGAGGCTCTCGACTAGATTTGCTCACCAGCAGAAGAGATATCAATTATTAGAGCCCAACTAGTACTAGAGCTACTACTGCAAGACTGATAGAGCTTTCTTCTATTCAGCCCATATTCTTGAAATACACACAGAGAAGACTGTGTTCTTAGGTTGGTGCGCAGTCTGTCAGCTGTGAGTCTCAGCGTGTCTGGTGGTGGAAGAAGTTGATTAGCAAACTGGCAGCAGATGTGCCAATCATTGTACCTGGAGCTGCTTCCTGAACTACTTTGGAGTCTCTTCTGTTCTGTACAGACATTTTCATGTCACCACATCATAGAAAACATACTGTGTATGTCACTATAATGCCTATCTAAATAGAGTGTTTTAGCATTTAGGTGTCAGGGTTATCCACAGCTTCAGATGATATCAAATTATATGTATTTGGCTGGTATGATCAGTTTCTGTTATTAAAGCTGGGTTGTTATTTAGAGAAAAAAAAAAAAACAGCACATACTGATTTAGGATCCAAAACCTTCTGTGAGGGACACTCAACCAAACTGGCTAACAGACTTTTAATAACTTTTCAGACAGTCTGGCAACATTCTCAAGGACTTTTTAGCAGAGATGTTATGCTGCACAGATCCTGATGCACCTTATCTCATAAATTATGGATGAAGGCCTTAATAGATACCACTCAGTATTTGCTCTGTGAAGTGACATCTTCTTGTCCTTCTGAAGGTTGTTTTTATATATGTTATACATTTTCATGATGTTTCTGGAGTTTGTCTTATCTTTTGATTTAACTTTCTTTATGACCTCTCTGTTCCCAAACTGTGTAGTTCATTCCCCCCAGCAGGAAAGAGACACAATCACAGACATGGTCACAGACACGGTTTAACTCATTGATAAACAACCTCAAAAGGTTGACCTGCAGAGAAGGCATACCAAGAAGAACTATACTGCCAATCACTGTGTCTAAACCGTGAGCTGCCTGCAGAGGCAGAGGTGTCTGCTGAATGGTGTCTGCAGTGGCTCCACTCTCAGGTCAAAGGTGTAAGTGAAATAAGTTCCTTTTGTGTTGGGCTGAAATTGAAATCTGAACTGAGAACACTCAGTAGAATAACTGACACCAAAAATATATGATTTTACCTCAGATCTTCTTTTTCTCGTCACATTTAGAAACTTTGCCACTAATCTGCGTTAACAAACGTTTGTTAGAATGTATCATTTCTTCTGCCAAACTTTTGCATACCAAGGCAGAAAATTAAGATTTTTGGGCAAACTTCAGTATAATGTAGTAGAATTTAAGGATCCATGTTTGGCTGCTTTTGGTTTAAATAGGAGAGATGACTTCATTTGACGTGTCCACTGAGGGGAGTGAACACCACTTTTTGGCTGCTTTAACCGGCATCATTTCAGTCTATGTACTTTAGTGTCTGATTTTTGGATGGGCTTTTTGGGGCTTTGTTAAGACAGAAGCTATAAATGGATGCACACATGATTAGAATAGTAGAAACATGCACAAATGAATGTACTGATGATGATGATGACTGCCCTAAAGATTAGTTCCACACAGATGGATTAGTAGAGTAAATCTATTTAAAGAAACACTGGCAGGAATCTTTACTCATGGGTAATGAGTCCTCAGCCTCAAATGTATGACAACTAAGAAGAAAATAATAATTCAAAACTTTACTAAAATTTTTTTCCAAAAGACACAAATATGTTAAATAGTATATTTGATGTATTAGTTGTATTATATATTACATAATAGATTAATACTTTTTGAAGCACTCCTGTTACAGAGGTTAGGGTTACTTTTGATGTGTGATGTCAGCTCATTTGTGCAAAAATATTTACAAATCACAATTTAATTTAACTGCAGATATTTTCCTGTCAGACATGATTTTGACTGATTACTAAGCACATGCACCCTTTCACAGCTTCTCTGAGAAGACTGCACAGGCAGCCAGTTAAGCTGCCAATGGCAAGTCACAATATGTCACTGAAGTTTGAAAGTGGTGAAAACCTAATGGAAGACCAATTATTTGCAATTTCTCAAGCCTTATCTAGTGACATCACCGCCCGGCCAATTAGTGGCATGCAGTCTGTTGACATCACATTTTCGGTTTGAGCCAGCTCACTTCGAACCCCGGCTGAGTATGTTTTAAAAAGTACCTGGTACAGGTACTACCACCTAGTGGAAAACAATAAAAACCAAGTTGAGCTGAGTAGGTAATAGTGGTCTCATCCAGCTGGCACACAACTTCACATCCCCTCCCCTCACTAGCAGCTGAACAATAGTCCTTATCTTTGATTTTAACCTGATTGGTGCACATGTTAACGTCAGCTACTTAATAATGAGCAATCATCTAATTGCCAAATTAGCCATCTGTTATCATTAAGGTAGTGGCTAGTAGCGATGGCTAATAACAAAACACTAGGCAGCCCATTTGTAAAATTAACAGAGTTCTTTTTTTTTCCTGCCGGGAGGTGTGTGGTTGTTTTTCAGGAGTTGGGCTCGGCTCCTTCGTTCCAGTGAAAGGAAATCTTAATGCTTCAGCAAACCAAAATATTTTTGACATTTTCACACTTCCAAATTTGTGGGAACAGTTTGGAGATGGCCCCTTCCTGTTCCAACATGACTGCACACCAGTGCACAAAGCAGGTCCATAAAGACATGGATGAGTGAGTTTGGTGCAGAAGAACTTGACTGGCCTGCACAGAGTCCTGACCTCAACCCGATAGAACACCTTTGGGATGAATTAGAACGGAGACTGTGAGCCAGGCCTTCTCATCCAACATCAGTGTCTGACCTCACAAATGTGCTTCTGGAAGAATGGTCAAAAATTCCCATCAACACTCCTAAACCTTGTAGAAAGCCTTCCCAGAAGAGTTGAAGATGTCATAGCTGCATCATATTGAACCGTATGGATTAAGAATGGGATGGCACTCAATTTCATATCCGGGTGAAAGCAGATGAACAAATCCTTTTGGTGTGTTTGTGTCTAAAAAATTTTTTTTTGAAGTGACAGACTGAAACTTAGAAAAGTCTAACAATAGCTACACTTTTCTCATCTTCAGTCTGGAACACTGAAACAGTCAACCTACCTTACTGTGATCTAACCCATGAGAAACACAGCACTACCTCAGAAAATCTAAGATTGTCTTTCTTTTTGTTTTTTCATTACTTAAGAGAATCTTAAACCATTTGTCATATATACACCTTACATTTGTGTAACTGTATTTTTGTATGTCAGACAACTTAAAAATAGTGTTGTTATAACAATAACATTGTTATAATGTTATTGTTTGTATTAATGTTCTGTTAACAGCCACTTAAATGTTTGTCATTCCTATACCTGTCATATAGACTTTTCTTCAGGTTTGAAGCTCTAATATTGTGGCAAACCAAGGTTAGAGTGGGTTCCACTAAAACACGGTTTCCTCAGATTTTTCTGAGGAAACCATTTTCCTCCGTGTCCTCTTGAGGAGTACACACAACTGGTGCATGCTTTACTTCACTGAAAATCAGTTAGAAATGTATTTCAGAGCCTGGAAGCAACACTCACTGTAAATCTCATATGACACTCTCAGTCTCTGGGTGTTTTGATATGATGACTGGAGTGTGGACCACACACAGATTCATCAGTACCACCCCTGTACCTTATGGCCAAATATTCTTTCCTATTTTTAGCTTTAGACAACATGCAACTTTGTATTCTCACTATCCTGATGGGAAAAGCCCCTAACGGCTCCTGATTGTTAACCCTAAGCATTAACATTCGTGTGGTACTTTTAAGTTCCCGTGATGCCACTTTGTGAGTCATGCCAGCAGATTGGTTCTGGTAGAGCCATCAGTCCACTGCTCTGGTGCATAATTATGTAAAGAATTATAACATGGATTGACATTTTATTTTGTGCAGACACCATACCTGAACTTTCACAAGATGTGTGAAAATCTTTATTTATGCCTCCCAGATGATTCATCCTATGGAGTATGACCCTTAACTCTTCCTCTAAATACTTTTGGTTTTCAGTATCACATATATAATGTATAGTATATATATGTATAGTGGTCTGTACAGAACTGTCTCTGTGCTAACCTTAATTGATTTATATATATAAAAATATCTATAGGCTCTCTATAAGCTTTTCTTCTGGTGTTTTTGACTATTTTTGGTCACTTGGTATTCTGGCTTTAAGCTTCTGGCTAGTGAGCCCCCTGTTTGCCTTGTTACTCGCTCCCACCCTGCTGCTCTGTTTGTCTCCACTGAACCAGTTAACAGCTAATCAGTCGCGGGTTATTTGAAGGAAAGCTGAATCTGACCCAAAATGCTGAAAACCGAAACTGACAACTTTTACCCTTTCCAGTAACTCAAGGATGATTCTCTTGCAAACTGCTTTAACATTCTTAACATTCTTGTCTGTCTTCCAGTGTTACAAACACTGGAAGACAGACAAGGTCAGCACACGACACCCCAAGTGAATGCGGCAGCACAGCGATTATACCACAGTGTGTTTGTCTTTTTAATGAGTATCACTGTCAGGGTGTATGTCAGATGAGTGTTTCTTTGTTCTCGGTGAAACACAAATGACCCTGCAGAGTGACTCAGACCCAATTAAGCCTCTCGCTATCTCACTGCGCCTTTCTTCTCCAAGCCTTCCCGATCATTTGTGTCTCCAATCACAACCTGAGACGTGCCCTGTAACTCCAATCATCCCTCTCTTTGACCCTCTTTCACAAATGTGTGGGAAAAATAGAGTATTTCAGCTTATTAAAGACTGCATTAGCGCTTTGATTAGCCTTTGGTTAACTGTGAGAAGAAGCATCATATAGAGTTTGAGGCACATAACAGCTGAGTACCTGATGCCCACGAATGTCTGGAGATTAAGCAGTCCCAGTCGTGACACAAATATGTAAATCTGTTTTGATCCAAGGAGAGAAAGCCAGATGCTGTCAATTTAGCCAAAAGCAATCAAGAGTCAAAGTCTCAGCTCTTCTTTTTTACTTTACTTTTTACTTTAGGAAATGGCTCACTCCCAAGTGTGAATCATTTATGAGATGCAACATGCCAAGTTATAATGATGGGCACTAAAAACTAACTGAACCAGCAATTTGCATGATGACAAGTGATACACTGATGACTGTTACATACGCCTGCTTACTATGTACTCTTAAGTGCAAACACTCACTGAGCACCAGTGTCGGGCCGTTATTCAAAAAAGTAACATAGTACACATTACTCTGTACTTTTCTTAAAAGTAATGCAGTTCGTTACTTAGTAACCAGCTGGAAAGAGTCATCCATTATGCCACTCGTTACATTAATTTCACATAATTCTGTAAAAGGACCTTAAGTGCATTGTTAGATACTTACCAGATAACAATATAATCTTATAGACACACACGTCAACACAAATCCCTCTCCTTATGAGGATGCAAACACAAATTTTAGTGTTTACACACAACATGAGTCATTCCACAGAAATATCTGCTTTTGTCTTTAAGTTCATTTCTTTATCTAACAGTTAAACTTAGATGTTAATGCCTAACTTGCTGACTTCATGTATACACACAAGTTACAGCTTAATGACTTTTATTGCGCATTTACTTAAAGACCACTTGTGCCATCATTTTGTGCCTGATGTTACCGTACTCCTTTGGCAGTTTTAAAGGTTTTCATGAAATATTTCTCCATCTCATGTAGTCAGAGCCACAGAAGAAAAATGATGCAACAAATCAGGAGATGTTTTTTTTTTTTTTATTTAAATCAGGTTTGTTAAAAGTGTGATTGTATGATATTTGTTCCTTTGCACAACCATTTATTTGCTATAACAATGAAAATTTTTGAAAAACAGTGGTGCGGCTCAGTGGATATCATACAAAAGTTTGGGTGGTTTTTGTATTGTGATTCAAATCCATTACTGAAAAAGTGCAGCTTTTGGACATCAAAGCTTTTGGACTTTTTGCCAGGAGCTGAAGAATAGATTGGATTGTATTGCCAGCGAATATTAAAAAAGGGGTTTCCTCTAGTTAAAGAGCCCATCCTGGAATTGCCACAAGCTCCTTCTCCTCCATTGAAATATCTTTTTTAACCATGATTGTACTTACTCTTGTCTTGCCACCTTGCGCTGAGATATCCACTTTCTCTTGGCACTACTGGGTTACAGGCACCACCCTACTTGAAGACCTCTTTAAGGGATAAGCAGACCATTTGCAGTCCAAACAATCAGCATAAGCACATGTCTTGGAGATGCTGTCACACATTTCCTCAAAGTTTTTGGAGTTTGAAAGGTTGAAATTAATTTGTCTGCCATGAACGGCAAGTTTTCGTTGGTTTCACTTACGTTAGCATGTCTCTTGGCCTCTCTCTCATTTGCTGTAACCACCCAAAATGGTCTCTGATGGCAGAGGAAAGCATAAGAAATCTGTGGTTGTTCTGACACATTTTTCTTGTGGAGGTTGAGCAAAGAATCAGACAATAGCCTCCTCTGTCTCTTAATCTTCCTGAGAGTTATTGTGTTCCTCTTCCCTGTAGTCAGTCTGCTGACGTTATCCTTGCGGAAAACTTGTATGACTGATTTTGCAATTTCCTTCTGTCTGCCGCTTTCATGGACTTGCTTTGTTTTTCTGGTGGTTTGAGAATCACAAGTGTCTCTTGCATTTATGTTGTTTGATCGCCTTCACAGAGAACAGCTGTCTAAGACTTTGTTTTAACTTTATATCTTTAAAAATGTTTGTACTTATGTTTCAGTGTTCCCAAAACAGCAGAGTAAAATTTAAGTTTTTTTCAGATTTTAGGTGTTGACTCACTGACCTTGAACAATTTTTGTATGTGAATTTTAAATAAATAAATAAATGAATAAGCCTTTTTAGCAATAGAGTAGTAAAGTATGGAGACACACAGCAAATGGTCTCAGGGCAGATTCAAACCTAGGCCTCCACGTTTACCTTAGAGCATATGGGTCACCTGATCAATCCAGTGAGCTAAACAGGTACTGTTTTTTTTTTTTTTTTTTTTCTTGAACTCTGGAGAGTTCAGAATTGCACACTTCAGTCATGTTTTCTCTGGAGCTTGAAAAAGGCGACTGGACTTCTTTTTGTTTCTTGAAGACGTTTCACCTCTCATCCGAAAGGCTTCTTCAGTTCTCAACCAAATGGTGGAGAGACCCAGGTATTTAAACCCCTGTGGGCGTAGTCCCCTGGAGGTGGTTATGACCCTCTATTGATCATGTGCTTGAACACATGTGTCATAACCACCTCCAGGGGACTACGCCCACAGGGGTTTAAATACCTGGGTCTCTCCACCATTTGGTTGAGAACTGAAGAAGCCTTTCGGATGAGAGGTGAAACGTCTTCAAGAAACAAAAAGAAGTCCAGTCGCCTTTTTCAAGCTCCAGAGACTACTATGACCTGGATAACTGAGAATCTACACAGACATACTTCAGTCATGTTTTTTTTTTTTTAAAACAAACGAAAGAACTTTTTCATATCTTCATTTCTGACTGATGAGCTCAGCTTTCTTTTTTTTTTTAAATTTCTCTGTTTCCTTTGTGCATCTCTCCGATGTTGTCTTCTCCCCTCGTGCAGTTGTCTGTAAAACTCAGTGTTTTCATTAAAAAAGTTCAGTCATGAATGAAACAGCCCATGCAATGCTGTTTCATTGCATGGGCGGTTTCAGACAGTAGGTACAATAAACCAATATAAACGTTTAGTTGGAGGACTGGCCAGGACGCTGCAGCCCGCTGAAGTCTGAACAACACATCCTGCATGAAACAACCAGATATCATATCTACCTTCTTATTTTGAATGCAGCCATGTGTTATATACATCTTTTCATCTAACCCTTAGCTTGACTGAAAATAATAGTTCCAAAAATAAGAAACTTTTACTTTAAATATACACATTTACTTCTATTAATGCTCGTAACCAACAGAAGTTAAAAATAGATTACTAAGTTTAAAATCCATGACTATCTAAACTGTTGACTAAATATAGCAATGCTGTGATAAATAAGTGATACTCAGAAATAAAAACTGGGGGTTAAAAGGTGAATGAGAAACTATGACCCTATTAACAAAACTGATACATCATGAGAGCGTGGGATCATTGAGGAATCTTTGTGCTGCTGATCCAGCTGCTCTCTATCAGATTACATAGAGAGCAGAGTAACAATAGCCTGTTGATCCACCAAGTCACACGCAATGGTCGTCTACATTATGAAGACTAATCACTAAACCAACACTGGTGACCACACTGTTTGATTTTGTGTGTGTGTGTGTGTGTGTGTGTGTGTGTGTGTGTGTGTGTGTGTGTGTGTGTGTGTGTGTGTGTGTGTGTGCGTGCGTGCGTGCGCCTGCATATAAAATACAAGTATGAAGTGCCTCTTGCCTGTCACAAACATATCTCACCTTTGTGGTTAAACAAAACTGAGAGAAACTATGTGTACGCCAGGGGTCTCAAACTCCAGGCCTCGAGGGCCGGTGTCCTGCAGGTTTTAGGTGTGTCTCTGCTTCAACACACCTGAGTCAAATATAGAAGTCATTAGCAGGACTCTGGAGAACTTGACTGCATACTGAGGAGGTAATTCAGCCATTTGATTCAGGTGTGTTGGTTCAGCGACACATCTAAAACCTGCAGGACACCGGCCCTTGATGCCTGGAGTGTGAGACCCCTGGGGTACGCTGTTCTAAAAAGTACAACTAAAGCTACTCGATAACAGGTGATGCACATTTATATAAGTGTATGATTTTTTTTAAAGACCAAAGTGCTGGTGTCTGCTGTTTGATAATAATACAAGTTTGACCACTTCAAAATGTGGCCTGGTTGATCCAGAAACACCTTTATTGTTGATTGGATATACCTTTGTAGATACTAGTACATGCCCATGCTACAGTATTGTGTTGCCTGTTTGTGCACTTGGCAAATTAATATACTTAATCATACTTCATCACATTGAGAAAAATGCTAAAAATAAATTAATTTAAAAAATGGGGGTGGTAGATGTTATTTATACACTAAAAGTTGGTCATCTTAGCCCAGTGGTTCTCAAATCCAGGCCTTGTAGCACAGTGTCCTGCAGGTTTTAGATGTGTCTCTGCTTCAACACACCTGAGTCAAATATAGAAGTCATTAGCAGAAATCTGGAGAACTTGACTGCATACTGAGAAGGTAATTGAGCCATTTGATTCAGGTGTGTTGGATCAGGGACACATCTAAAACCTGCAGGACACTGGGCCACGAGGCCTGGATTTGAGAACCATTGTATTAGCCCATTGCCAGGAGGTTGCTAGACATGCATAATTAGTTTTTAATTAAAATGATAAAATGGTTTCATATGGTGTGGTAGGTGCATAAAGGTTAAAAATAGGCACTTTTAGAGGCACCACTATAGCTCATTTGGTTGCACAGCCAACCCATAAGCTGTAAGACTGCAGGGGCCTGGTTTTGATTCTGCTCTCTACTGTTCATGTCCAACAAAGGCTAAAAATGACAAAAACAGTGGGTGATTTTAACCTGCTGCCAGGTAGTATGATGTGTCAAAATATACCATGAATAACTCTAAATAGCTTTTGTGGATATAAATGACATGTTATTGCTATGAAATAAAAATGTTACAATGCTTTTAGAATTTGTCGTAGGTGCATAAATGCTACAAATGTGTCATTCTAGTCTGTTGCTAGGTGGTTGATAGGCAGCCTGGTAACATCATAATATCAGCCATAAACAAAAACCTTTAAGGGGCTCGTGTGCCAAGTTTGGTTGCTCAGCTGCTGATGCCGTAGGAGGAGTTGATTGACAAAGAAACGAACAATCAGAGACTGAGAGACCTTGTTTATTATAGTGAGGTACATTTGCCGCTATTGTAGTCAGGTGACTCAAGACACAGCCTCAGTAGAGTAGGAACTAACAACCTTTATGGTTATTCAGGTTGGAGAATGTGTTGGTTCTCGAGAAAAATAGCAGAGAGAGAGCTTTATTCGTCACATACATATACATGCAGTGAAATTCATTCTCTGCATTTAACCCATCACACACATGGAGTATGTAGTACACACAGCACAGCATGGAGCAGGGGGCAGCCAAAGGGCGCCTGGGGAGCAACCTGGGGGGGTGGGCTTGCTCAGGGACCCACAGTGATGCCAGCCCGAGGATTTGAACCAGGGTCCTCTCAGTGATGAACCCTCTTCTTCTCCCCTAGGCCACCACTCCAGGTACAGTCTATATAGCACAGTCTATATTAAACTTCCTCTAACCTGCTCACAAACGTGCAAACCTCAAATGTGCATCATTGTTGAGGTAAATGTGTTGAACATTGATCTGAGTGTTCCGTGGCAGCCTAAAACCTGACAAGGGCTTCCTTTCAAAAATCAACAGCTATTTCACTACAATTTTCCATGTTACACTTTGAAACAATGATGAAATTTCAGATTTCATGTGGATGTCATCATTGTCTGTAACTCCGTGTCAAAACACAATTTAAACTTGTTTCCAGTTGCTGATGTTTTAGAAATGATGGCTTCGCGATAGCAAAAGCATTTCCTTAAAGTTTCTGGAGCATTCAGGAAGTACTACACACTGAGCAAGTCTCTGGGGGGCAAACCATCAGCCATGAGCTTTAATTACACCAGCTTCTAAGAGAGATGTGATTTCTGTTTCGTCTCTATTTGCCCTAGCTCTCCACAGTTATTGGAGGCATTTAAAACAAAGGAGAGCATAACCCTACATTTCTAACAAAGTGCAGCAATAACAGTGATACCCTTCTCTTCACGCACTTTGTAATATTACATGTATGCCTTGCTCTTTCTTCCTTTGCCTGGTGCACACAGGTGTGATGCCATCATTTCCCCTTTTCAGTCCATCTTTTAAATGGTCTGTCTCTGTCACCTTTTTATTGGTGTCATGCTTGCCTGGAGGACCACACAGACAAAGACCATTGCACAAAATACAGAAGCACCCACACACAGCCGTGCGTCACGCACCCTATGGGAGTGAACAATATAGCCAGCCCCTGCAGGTTAATCACAAAATGTTGTGATCGTTCTGAAGTCACTCCCTCCTGCACCTTTTGGTGGGCGTTGGGACTCGTATTGATTTTACACACACAGGGTGCTGTAAGAACAGATAGAAGGCAGTAACAGAGAATGTGTATGTTTGTGTGTGAGTCAGTGTCCTTGTTATTATTTCATTATCCAGCTGATGATGGCTCATGTACTGAGCCAGCCTACAGAGATCAGTCAGTCCTGTGGTGTTGCTAGCAGTCTCATTTGTACTGTTTTCCAACAACGCTAACAAATGACATGCAGACTGCCGTGTTTTTGAATCCCATTAACATTTACCTATGAGAGCTAAACAGGGAGCAAAGATACATCTGCTCTCTGCAACATACCGTAATTAAGGTGCAAATGGTATACCTGGTCTATTCTTTTTGCAAGAATAATGAGAAATAACGAAAGAGTAACAAAATCGGTCGGTCAAGGATTCATCCTACAACGAGCTAACAATCCAAAGCAGAAGAAAATAACAGGGCTGACTTCAAATCAAAGACCAGGATCCCAACAGGGTTTGGGATGAACTGGACTGAAGAGAAAGCATCCTTGGAATGAAACGCATCTGTGGGAACTACTGCGTCAGGATTACAGGAGTTTCATTAACATTACAGCAGTGGCTCTGACTGTGGGCCAGGCCCCACATGTGGGGCGCAGAGCCGCAGTAGGTGTATTGTGGACAATCAAGTGACAGATATGAAGGGAAAATAAAAACATATTTATTTAGGTAAAAGTTAGCATGGATCCTTTTTTTTATTGTTAAAGATGGGTAAAAACTATGGGGTGCAACAATATGAATAAATATGAGCCACAATGGTGGATGTCATCTCTTTTCCAGATAAGCCCATGGGAGTCCACATATTCAGTCTCCAGTGGGGGAAATAAGAATTTGATCCCTTCTGAATTTGTAAGTCTCTAATTTTTATGGTAGTTTCATTTTGATGAAGAGAGGCAGAATATCAACTGAAAATCCAGAAAAACATAAAAGTTACATAAAAGTTATAAACTAATTTGCATGTCATTAAGTGACATGAGTATTTGATCCCCAAGGAAAACATTACTTAATACGGGCTACAATCTTGTCCCTGACAAGCACTTTGGTCTTTCCCACAGTGGTGGAGAGCTTGGAATGGAAGAAACTGATTCTGTGGACAGGCGGCTTTAAACACATACTAAGTTGGGATCAGGAGTATCTGTAATTGATTGGCTGATTGATAGGAGCCAGAAGTCTGACTGGGCTGTGTTTTTTTTAATGGATTTTTGGTTAATATTCTGTCTTTCTCTGTTAAAATGAAACTACCATTAAAAAATGTAACTGAACAAAATTACAAATGCAGCAGGGACTCAAATAATTACTGCATTTGTCATT
The DNA here is from genome assembly GCF_007364275.1 of Archocentrus centrarchus. Taxonomy (NCBI): domain Eukaryota; kingdom Metazoa; phylum Chordata; class Actinopteri; order Cichliformes; family Cichlidae; genus Archocentrus; species Archocentrus centrarchus. Next base: position 14,116,849 of record NC_044361.1, on the reverse strand, counting down.
TGAGGTATCAGAGATAACAAAAGCTCATAAATATTAAATTGTAGCTATTTTTACATTTCACTAGGACTGTTGGTGAAGCTCCAAAGTGTTGATATTAATCAACACATACATATAAGTTAAAAAGTTAACAATGGATCACTCAGAGAGAAGCAATAGAGTTTTAACCCCCCCTCCCCCTTCCATCCGCCCACATGGTGCACAACTGCTTTTCTCTGCCAAAGGCAGAAACTCCAGAATCATAGATTTTTTTTTTAAACTAAATCTAGTGCCCAAGTAGTTAACGTGACAATAGTGAGGTGAACTGAAGCATGACTGGTTGGCGTCTACAGGTGTGATGTCCCTTTTCAGTCATTGCTCAAATTGTCTGCCTCTGTCACGTCTTTTTTTGGTCTGTGCAGTAACAATAATTTGAAGAGAAACACATTTCAATGGGAAAGCCTCCCGTTAATGTGTATGTGGACTTATTCCATAGTTTATGAGTCTTGTTATCTTCACATTTCTCTCAGTACTTGCAGCTGTTTGTGTGTGTGCAGTTTGTCACTATGCTTTCAACACATTTTTCTCCATTCAACCAGCTAAACTCTTCAATTTCCTGGCAGTGACAGATCACCTCAGGCCAGCAATATAATTGTCTAAAACAGAAGAGGAAGAGGTGGCGATGAGGAGAGTGTCTTTGGAATACTGGAATAGGATCCTCTCCTTTATTCCGAATAAAATTATATACAGACTGAGGGTTCTGAGTGATTTAAAATCTATCCCAGATAAAGAGGATCTAAGGCAGAGGAGAAAAGGTGACACTACCATTGATTTCTCACAGTTGAGTGGCATTACATGCAGACCAGCTTATGGTGGACTTCCCAAAATTGAAAAGCTGGCTAGACTGGCTACACTTAAGATTGGTCTCATTACCTATAAAATGATTATTCTGAAGATGTAACCAGAATACAATCAGCTGGCAACCAGCTGAGTTGAGTCCCCTACTGCCAGGAGATACATTGCAGATGAGATGCGCTGGCTGGCACAGACTTACTGCAACATATTGGCAATCTGTCTGTTTATAAATTAGAAGGTAATTCTTTTGCCAATGTCTGTGAGTGACTGCAGTCAGTCTGAACTGGACTGAGATTGTTTAAAGACATTGCCTCCCATCAGATGACCTTTGCAAACATCTTGTGATCAAAAGGGGTCGCCCAGCGGTTGAGGATATTGCATGCTCAACCTTTGCACAAGCAGTTGGTTTTTGAATGCAAAAAAATCCAATGTAAGCACCAGGCAGCCACTGAGTTTCCTAGTCAAGCAAGGAAGTTGATGTCCTATTTTTACTCTAAAGCCATGAAAGTCTGTTTGACTATAATAAACCTGATTTTAACAAGTTTGAGGTTTGAACTAAAGCATCAAACACCAAACCACAAAGATCATTTTTGGCTGGACCCCAAAATTGGACAATACAAACACAAGGTAGCTAAATATTGATTTCATGCCTTGAACGTTCTGCTGGGATCATACAAATCTTAATCTATGACATGTAAGGTACATCTGTGACATGTACATCTATGATATCTGTGACATGTAAGGTACACTTAAATTTTTTTTTTTTTCATATAGAAAGACTTTGGTTGAAATATTTTCCTGATGCCTTTGTGAAGTTCACCACACAGTCATTTTGTTTTTCCTGCTTTTTATGTTTTATTGCTGGTTATGTAAGACAAAAATGAGCCCACCCCAGGACAGCATTTTGCACTTCCTGTCTGTTAATACTGTAATTTCAGACAGTTAAAGATATCTCCCACATCCCAAAAAATTTAATAACATTTCAGAATGAACATTTCAGCTATCAACAACAACAACGACCACACAGTTTAACTTGCCGCTGCAGAACTTTATTCCGTTACTGTTTTACACACACAATGGCACAGATAAAGCGAAACATGTACCTGATACAGCGAGAAGAGTACACGCTCACACACTCGCGTACTGTTTTTATGGCCCAGAGAGAAGCATTAGTAGATTAAAGGACTTATTAGAAAAAAAGCAGCTGAATGTGGTCTCGCGTTATTTCCCCTGAGAAACTCATTCTTAAGAATGCCTCAATAAGACCTCGCAGTTCTGCACACCAGGCCTGAACTCACAAATTGTTCATTTTAATTCAAATGGCTTACAGCTTTTCATATAATTCCCAAAATGGGAAAAAAAATAAATTTATAATATATAAAAAAATATGTAATCACTATATTCCAAGATTTTAATTATCTTGCAAATGACAAATATGATTTAGTGGTTTGTTAAAAAGCTTCAGTGCCAGGCGTTGAAAATCAGAGAGAGCAGCAAAGTTCAGGAAGATTATTTTCTCTGAGAAAGCAGACTTCAGCAAGTAATATAACACAGCAACACGGGTGCACAATAACTCAAAGACTGTTCATTATTACTGCAAACAAAACAAAACAAAACAAAACATTAATGTTGGGGAACAGGACTTATGTGGAAAATTTTATGGCTTTGCCTTAAGTGCAGGACTATAATATCTTTGAGTGTGCTGCAATTTTTATTTTTTCTGCATTTTAATTCTGCCTTTAAAATGAACCTGTGTGGATGCTTTTTTATATCATGTCTGCCCATACAGCTTTTATTATTCATTCAGAATTGCCTCTTGGCATTTTTTTTTTCCTGTGTGTTTCAGGTTATTAGGAAAATGTGAGCTTGTTTACAGGCTGAGAACAAGGATTCACAGCAAGTGAGTGGATAGCCTCAGTGCTTCTTCCTGCATGCTCTAGTCAGGCAGCTCCATCACTAAAATCAAACTTATTATTTCCAGTAGTAAGAAAATAGCAGACAAACTATTTCCAGCTGTGTGCTATGGGCTTATATAGTGTTTTTTTTTTTTTGCTGTGGAAAACAACTTAGAAAGGCAGAAAGACCTGCCTGGAATCTTTTGGTCATTTTGTCCCACATATTGTCATTAAGCTCCAGAGACTTACACCAATTGCAAAGCCAGTAATTTCTAGGAGCACATGGTGTTTACACACCAAATAAAAGATACTTCAACTCTGTCATGGTTGGTAAAAATCTGAGAAACACATCTTTTTTTTCCTTTTTTTATTACCTCTGAAGAAGACTTTGGATGTAATAAAAGCAATGGAAACAATCCAGTTGATGAAGAAGAGTGTTGCCTCATGGCCAGAGGTGGGAAGTAACGAAGTACAAATACTTCGTTACTGTACTTAAGTAGATTTTTTAGGTATCTGTACTTTACTTGAGTATTTATTTTTCTGAGTACTTTTTACTTTTACTCCCTACATTTTTACACAAGTATCTGTACTTTCTACCTCTTACATTTTCAAAACAGACTCGTTACTTTTTAACACGTCAGGGAGAAGTTTGCGTTTCCGGTCAGTGCGCCGTCAGTCATCAAGCGATCTGAGCCTAAACGGAGGAATATTAACATATAAGAGACAATCGTACTGGCGTATCCTCCATCACCGGGGCTTATCGGGTACAAAGGGATTAAATACACAAACCCATATAATTAATGTCTCATTTATAGCGCTATAATCAGGGGTCACAGCGGGCCGGACCGAATCCGTAAATTATGCTCGCGGGACATAAACAGCTTAGCTAGCGCTACTGAAGAGGAGCGAGCATGAAGGGAGTAACGTGTGGCAGGTAAATGCAACGTTTTTAAATGCTCAACAAATATCAGCAAACACACAAAGTGTGTGCAGTTTGTCACACAGTGTGTCTGCTAGCTAAAAGAAGAGCTGCTGCATTTCAGGGAGAGCAAAGAGAGAGAAGTTCACTCAGAGATGGAGAAAGAGGACAGGAGAGGAAGAAGAGAGGTTAGAATTAAAGGTAAGGACTGGAAAATAAACTGAAGTATGCTGACTTTGTGTTATTCAAAGATTGGATGAAAATACTGCAGTTTAGTGTGTAATAAATAGGTTATCTTGTTGTACTGTATTTACAGTAAAGCTCTGTGTTGGTGCACTTTGTGTTCATGGTCAGAGTTACAGGTTACATCAGTGCAGCAGAGATGAGTTTGAATCAAAGCTGCTGATGCTGAGATTCATTCACTGAATCCAACATTTCTACAGTCTGTATGCTGTCAGTGTAGGGGATGGAGATCAGCTCAGATAGCTGTGAAATACTGGGTTACATCTTTGTGAGTTCACTTCATCCACACAGAGCAGTAAACCTCAGAGCAGCAGCAGCAGGTCAGCTGATCACAGCCTGCACACCAACATCATTTACTGCAGCTCACAATAGAAAGCTGTGATTCTTCTCCCCATGCAGAGTCACTACAGCTGATCTTAGGGTTCCTCCAGCTTCTGAATCCCACTGTAACCCCTGAGTATCCTCATGTTGGTGTTTAGGTGGAGGCACAGTCACCCTCTACTATGGAGGACACAGAGAACAGAGCTGTGCTTAAATTCACTTTCACAGTTTGTGATTCAAGCTGAGTGCATTCATTAGAATTAAAATTTAGGTTGGAATAACATTTGTGTTCTCATGTATTATTTTATATTATTACAATAATATATAATAAGGTTCAGTTAGCTTTACACAAAAATAGCAGGTAGAAACGTCCTCCAAAGAGCTACTTTTACTTTCTTACTTTGAGTAAATTTCAGAGCCTGTACTTTTTTACTTTTACTTAAGTAAAGAAGTTGAACCAGTACTTCGACTTTTACCAAAGTATTTTTTAACACAAGTACTTGTACTTCTACTTAAGTACAGAATGTTAGTACTTTTGCCACCTCTGCTCATGGCTGGAGACATTATGTTAGTTTTGAATGTGATTTCCTTGCTCTTTCCTTGAGTTCCCAGATTTTTTTTCTTTTCATTTTGCTATTCACATTCACATTACCAAAAACAGTGGGCTGCAAAACATGTTACTGCTAAAAAGCATTTCAAAAGCAATCAACATGTTTTCAAGAGTATTTGATTAATGCTTTATAATCATCATCATCATGTTTGCCCCCGTCCACCCCCCACCCATCCCTGCTCATCTCTGCACCTAGCCTTCCCTTCATGTCCAACAACAGAAAACACACCAGTTGATTAAAGAATGGAGGGTCTATCTACTGAAGAGGTTTGTGACCCACACACCACAAGGGTGCAATTAACTCAAGTACTGTGACTCACTGCTGGGAGTAGGAGGGACAGAGAATAAATGTGAATACATTCCTTGAAAATCTGTGCGCATGTATGTTTTCTTTGATGCCAGAAGTGATGTCTTTATGAGCCACAGGCCTGTGTGTAACACCTTGTTTGGGTGTTTTTTAAAAAGAGAATAATCACTGAATATTGATGTAATATGTTGTAAGTGGTTCCGAGTGAACTTGGCATTAGGACAAATCTGTGTTCAGGACCTCTTATCGAGCTCTTATTGAATGCTACTTTTTTTACAACGTTAATGCAGTTATAATTACTGTTTTTTTTCTTACCTGTGAAAATCATTATGTTACAAAGTGACCATGAATGGCTTCAGTTTAGTGGACCATAAAGAGCTGACATTTAAAGTCCAGGATCAACAAGCTTACCGCACCAGAGAGCCACAGGGCTGCATCATAACTGTGTAGAATCCCAACAATGTGCAGACATTATGTGCATTAAACACAGTGGGGAAAAATATGCTGTCTAGTGAAATTAGATTACAGCTCATCTGATATGCAGAGGCAGGTATGCTAGGTATGAAATATATGCAGCAGTTTTACCATTTCAAACAGTCTGCAAAGGATCTCTTTTTTTCATATGGTTAATAGAGCCAGACTCATAAAGAGCACATGCATGCACTTAAGCTCAGAATGGCAGAAAGTCTGACAGCAGCATCTACCACAGAACCGGAGCCAAGCTGTTTGCTGGAAATTGGATGAGGAATAATATGTCAATCTGACTCATAATTGAGCTTTGACTGAGTGATACAGTCTAATTCTTAGCTGCAGGTTGTTCTATGAAAAATGTTCGGCTGACTAACCCAAAAAAACATTAACATGAGGATGTGAAAAAGGCTAAATTAATGTTATGTTTACAAAACTAAAGCCCAACACATCATATAACCCCTTACCCAAAGTTTGCATACATCCATTCAAACTGAAGCAAACAACAACCTCTAGGGGTCCATTTCAGTGTAGTTATATTTTACCACAGCATAAATTAGCATAATGAGCATACAGAGTGGAAACCAAAAGAAATGGAAAATTTGCACATAGCTTGGGCAGATGGCAGCTATAAAACAGCAGTTAGTTAGTAGAAAGCAAATGCCTTCACTTGGCCTCACAAGCACAGAGCAGCATGTGCATAGGCACAAATACGCAGGCAAATAAAAGCTTAAACAGGCAATAGGCAAATTTAAATGGCTGAATTGATGCAGCTAAAGTGATGCAGCAACGCTGTCCCAGGGTGGAGAGGTCCTTCAGATTGGGTCCAGTGTTGCAACATGGACAGAAAAACATCCTTCTAACTTCACGTGTGACTACTGTTCACTGAAGCCACATCAGACATGGTCTCGGTGGAGGGGTAGCTGTCAAGAAAGGGAAACATGGAGAAAGAGCTGAGGTATGCCAAATTCCACAAGGAGGAGGAGGTCATGAGAGATGGCTGCAGACACAGTGAGTGTCTACAGCCATTGTTTGTGTGTGTGTAGCAATGGGCAGCAGGGGTGGGCTGCCCATTGCTACACACACACACACACACGCATGCACACACGCACACAGCAACAACATTGTTGATTTGTGTATTCATTTTGTGTTTTTCTTTTTCCAGGTGTTGTTTCTTGTCTGTGTTTTCGTGCAGGTGCAGCAGCTGATGATGTAATTGTCTTTTCTCGTATTTTCTCCCCTTTTTTCTTTTCTTTCTCTCATAGTCTTTTTTTCCTACCTGTCAACTCTGATATCGCTGTATTGCAGATGTATACATGTGAATAATGATGAAACTGAATAAATAAATAAATTAAAAGAATAAATTAAGAGTTTATACTGTAGAGCTCATCTTGGAAAAGCAAATGTGTTTGACACAAAAGCCCACTGAGATCACGATTCTGATTGCAAAAGCTGCCAGACAGGACAGGTTCTTTAGATAAATTAAAAAAAGTTTAGTTTCAGTATTGTTTTCATTTATTTCTGTCAGTTTTAGTCTTAACTTTTCATGGAACATGGAAAAGCCCATCAGAGTTGTTTCAACCAACAAAGGTGTATTCTGAGTACTTTAGCAAGTGGCCTTCCAAACCTCAGCTTAACCTTCACCATTCCTGCCATTTTAATTACATTACAAACTGAGAAAATGGTTACCCTTAAACCTATCAGATTTAGCTGTTTTAGGACCCAAATGCAGAATGCTGCAGATGTAGGTGAACATTAAGTGAGCATTTATTGCAGAGCATTAATCACAGACAGAACACAATCTAGGAGTCACAAAGAAAACAGAGAAACACTACAGAGAGCACAGCTAAGAGGGACAACTTGAGGCTATGACAAGAAGTACACAAGGTGATGAGTCTAGAGGAAAACAGGTGGGAAACACAGCAGGAACAAATCAGGGGAAACAAGACAAGGGAAGTTAAACACAAGGCACACGAGACGAGAGACCATAAAAAGAAACAGGAAATAATTAACAAAGGGCATGTTACATAGATGGGGACTTAGCCAGACAAGGAAACACAAAGGAGGCATTAAACTCTAAAGCAACTTGGAACTTAGAACAGAACTAAATACACTAAGAAGAAGAATACAGAAACAGTATAACCACTAAGCAGACCAAGACTCTCACTGAATATTCAAATAAACCAAACTAGAAGTCCAAAAACTCAAATTCTGAGAAAACAGGCACAGAACCATAACAAAACCCTTATAAGTAAAAATTTCCTTCCCTGGCTTTTCCTAACTTTTAGTGAGATCAAGGCATAGCCATGTGGACTTTTTTTTTTTAACTTCACATTCATCTTTTTTCCCCCCAAATAACAGAGAGAACCTGTTTGATGAGGCTCACAGCTGGACTTTAGTAATGAAATCCTGTGGGAGGAGAGTGGATTAGTGAGCTTCCAGTTATCTGTTCACATCTGCCCATTTGCTGTCGCAGATTCTGTGAAGTAGATTTTAAAAAACAAAGGCTGCAGACCTATGTACACAGTAAAATGGGCAGTGTTAATGCAACACTAAAAGAGTCAATTTTAACACTGAGCCAGTGAACATATGGTCCCGCCCTGTACAGTGTTAAAATTACACTGAGCTCAGTGTTACATTTTCAGAGTTGATTTTACTCTGATTAGAGTTAAATTTAGCTATAGAGTAAAATTTAATCAGCACTCACATTGTTAATATACTTTTACTCTATGACATAAATAACACTCACAGTGTTATTTAAATATGACACTGCTACTTTAAGTGTTATTCTAAATCAACTCCTACAATTTTTTCTTAACAAGTGTAAGATCTATTTAACTGTTAATTAAATTTAACTCTAAACAGTGTTAATGTGTAACCAATTCAGTCAGTGTCAAAAAAATTTACACAATTATATACTGTTTTTATAAACCTATTGTTAATATTTCTTACGACATACAGCCAAAGATATTTGTAGCACAAAAAGAACCCATCTTCCTTGTCTTATTAATTTATTAAGTTCAGTACAAAAATAAAATGCACTTAAAGGCTTCTCTGCATTTTCAGTTTGATTAGAAAGAAAAAACTTTTCTAAGACAATGTGAATTTACTGGAACATCTTTATCCATTTATCTAAGAAATACATATTTTTTGAAGAACTTGACATTAGTGCCATTTTTAACAAACGACAAATATCAATTGGTCAGTGACAAAGTTAAAAGCACCCATTTTCTTAAGGTCATAAAATTTTACACAAAAGCTTTTCAAATTAGATCTTTAGATTACCAGTGACCAATTAGGAATATGTTGTTGCCGATGAAATTCTGTAGCCCCAGTTGAAAGTAATTTTGTGTTTGACATGGAGAGAGAGAGTGTTCACTACAAAGTTCTGAAGCAATTTCAGCACCTTCCTTTAACTCTCCAAGTTCCAAGACGTACATGTTGTGGAGCATTTGATTATAAACAGTTCCAAATACGAAGTGAAAAATTTCATCAAAAGCTCCAAGTGAGCTGGCTGACTTGCATGGTACGACCTGCTTGTCCAGAACAATGAAGAACTCATGAATGGTGCTCCTCTTTGTCCCAACAGCAAGTGGGTAGGGCTGCGTAGTGGAGTTCATGGCATCAGCATGTTCCTGGACACTTGTTCCACTCTAAGTATGAAAAAAAGGAAAAATAAGTGGGATTTAAAATTTCTGTCAAAAACTGCCAGAAGCTTTCCCTGTCAAAGTTCAAATCAACACCTAACCAACACTCTCTGCCCCCAAATAGAAGAATTCATAGCAATAAAAGGAATGAAATTGGTTCCATATAATTTTAAAACAGAATCCATTTCATATATGAAAAGAATCATAGCAAAAGAGGAGAAAGGGAACAGGTAATAGTTGTTGCAAAAATTAACATACATTACAAACCTTCTGGAAGACCACATGGTGCTCCTCATCCTGGGATGGAGAAACTAGGGTTTAATATTTTTCCCGAAAATGACATGAATCAAATCCCGGGAAATGACGAGCCATTTCCCGGGAATCCCGGGAAAAAGTTTATTTATTTTTTTATTTTAATTAGGCCTTCTGTAGCCTGTGTCGGCCTTAACCTATTGTGATATTGTAGAGGTAGCTTTCCAGCTATGTCCTGTTATGCCCAGTAGGGGGCAACGTCGGCTTGATTAACGCAATAAAACCTACATCTGGACATTCGAGTGCTCGAGCTATGCGGTGTTGTATCGTTCCTCAACACTCCCTTAACAAATATAATTCGAATATTCCTCCATTGTACATGGAATTATACCAAGCTATTTTACAACTGCTGGTGCAAAACAATACGGTTCATCTCCACAGCATTGATAAAGGCTCAGCCACGCTGTCCTGGCGACATCTGTTGCACTATATCTCCACCAGTGGAACGCTGTAACAGTCATTGAAAAGTTAACTACCGTACTACACTATAATATGACATAACACAGGGCCTTGAGTAATGCACTACGACTTGGTCATTGCCATTCTGGCAACAGCAAATTTATAACACCGTGTCTGAGGGTTTAAGTAGGTTCGCTGTGAATCGTCTATTGAAAAACTGGCCAATCCTTATAGCCTAAAAAATATACATTTTACTCAACTCCATTTTAAAAGCGAAATATGTTAAAGCAATCTATTTCATGATAATTTCTTCACCCATTAGGCCCGTATCCTAATTCATGATTGTTAGTAAGCCGCTGCAAACGAGGAAAAGAAACACTCGAAGTTAAACAGATATTTCTTTATTGTTCAGGGCAGGCATATTTTATAGGCTATATAATGCAATATAACAATATATAATAATATAGAATTATATAATACAAAATACCTTAGGGTAAACACATTGCCTACGATTTCAACAAATTAAAGAGGAAAAAAGTACAACTGTTTAATACCTCTATTAAAACGCTTGAGATGAAGGCTGAAGCCTTAAACGGAGGCTGAACGTGCCTGAAATGAAGAGTAATGCTTTTCGCATTAAACGAACCCTTCTCTCAATATTTCCTTAAATTTAACTTTCTGAAGCTTTCTTTTCTTTCTGAAAGTCAAATCGACGCGCGCGACTTTTTTCCCGGTTTCCCGTCTAACGTTTCCCGGGAAACGGGAAATGGTTCTGATCGCATTTCCCGGGAATCCCGGATCCCGGGATTAATCCCTAGGAGAAACCTTCCCACGTCTTTTGTAACCCTGACAGGAAGGAGGAATCAGGTGGAACAGGAGAATGATGGAAGCAAGATCACTGTCCCAGCCTGTGAGAACAGAAATAACACAGAACATGAAAATAAAGAAAAAAAATTAGAAGGCTATTCCTTTAAAGCCGAAACATAAAGAAATCCAATAGAAAATTCAATTAAATAAAAAATTCTTTACAATTCCTCCAGCTACTATTAATACTTAGGTTTAAGTCCTACAGAATAAAACTACCAGAGGTAAGGGTCTCATCCAGTTCCTCCTCACTTGAAGCTCCTTCAGCACAGTAGATCACTTCTTCAAGGTCGGTTGAGGTAGGGAGAGTCTTGCTCTGCTGGATCACTTTATGCTTGAAAACAGTCGGCCACCTAAAGTAAAAGGCATTCTATTAATTGAGCACAGAAAATAAGACAAGAAGTACAACACTCATCAAAAATAATAAAAAACACATTGAAAATAATCACTGCAAACCATACACTACCATGTTGAAAAATTATGTAAAATAAAAACAAATGTATTCCAATATAAAACGAATGTTTGCAGTTTATGGGGGAAAAAAAAAATGTTGGCACTAACCTCTCCAAAAACCTGGTAGCTACATCTTCTCCAAATTCCAGAATGAAGTCTTGATCAATCTAAACATATGGAAAAAGAGCTTATTGCAATATAACACAAAGCCAATTCATCTCCAGGCCTTTATTTCAGGGGCAGGTTTGTTTAAAGAGGTTATTAATTTAAAAAACAAAGATCTTACTGGATTGTGTGATCAACTCATGATCAGAAACTAACTTCTTTGATTTAATTTTTTTGACCAAACCTACTTAGGTAAAGCATCAAAAGTAAAGTGTGGAGTTTGCCCAAAATGAGATGTATAGCTATTTTAGAAGGTTTTCATTTTAGAGAACAAGTCAATTCACTTATGAACACACAATTGTACATCAACAGGCTATTTGTGTAAAATGCTGAATTACCAAGCCTCTGACATCTCTGAAGCGAGGAAATTCAGTCAAGACGCTGGATGATCTGTTTTCGTCCAGGACCATCTTGCAACGGTAATCAAACATCATCTTCATTTTGTTCCTGATGGCGGCCTCATCAGAAGAGTATTTCATGAAGGAATTAGCTTCCTTATATGGCTCTTCTCTTAGGGTCACCTCAGGGTTAAATGAAACATCTCCTCTGGCTGTTGGTCCACACCCAGTCAGCTGACATGATGATCTTCTCCCCTCTGATAAGGTGCTCTTCCTCTGGATGGTTTTAAGCCTCCATGCTAAGTAGCCACTTTAACCATAATAGAAATCTTCCTTTAAAATAGGTTAACAGGCTATTTTATTAGAAAGGCAGCATTTGGGTCAAAAGATAAAGAATTTAAAACAACTTGGATATTGGATTTAATACTTACATATCCATTTTTGGAATAAGGATCACGCAGGTTTGGGAACTTTTCAATCATGCCTTGAGCATACATCTCTCTCACATGTTGTGGTGGTGCTGTCCTAAAGGAGCAAATTAAATTAGGGCTGCAACTTTAGTAATTAAGTATTCTATCGATAATTCCATTGATTACTGAAGTAATTGGATAAGAATTACAGTTCATCTGCATATTTTAACTTCCGTACAGCAGTTTTTCCCTGTGTGAAACAAACAGGGTGGATGAAGCAGCTACAAAGTTGTCTTTTCTTCACTTGCTGATCAGGTGGTTGATGGAGGACTTCCAGCTGCTTCCCAGTAAACGTTTAATAGTGGGTGGTTCGGGGGGGGCTTCTTTTGGATGCTAGAAAAACGTCTCCTTTTGCTCCACCTGAGCTCACGTCTCAGTAAGGGCTCCGCCTCTTTAGGTGTGTATGAAGCAAGCAGCAATAATAGCAGCGATCTAGCCGGTGTGGAGTCCGCGGGGTGTGCTCCTGTCTGCTAAATGCTGTGACAGCAGAATTCTGAAAGTAAACCGATTTTCTCAGCCCAGTGCAAGGGCGTCTCAGCGCCTGGCGATCAACGACTAAAACACTGTTTTGACTCAAGAATTACTTTAAACAAACCACAAACGTAGTTGATCATTTGATATTCATCTGAGGACGATTTCATGTTCGTTGATAGTAACAAGCATAACTTTAATAGAATACCATTAAAAAGTAGAAATAGCTGAGATTTAATTAACACCGACGATACATTTCATGCTGTTTCAGAGGAACCGCAGCTCCCGCAGAAGGAGTTTCCCCCGAGGCAAATTGAAAACATAACCCGGGGGAGCTCGAGGCAGGTGTCTGAAGTCAATTCCCAAAATCAGCCCTGAAGTATATTTTATAGGTTCCTATCAACGTTTGGAAGCGTAGTGACCCGTTAATGCAATTTTATGTCTAAAATGCCATCTTTATTTAATGCTAAATATAGGATAACATTTTGAAGGTTTAAGCTAGCTAACAACTCCTCAAACATCTGTCACGTGAAAAGCATATTTTTTTCTGTCTGAAGAACCATGTTATTTTAATATGCTGCTTTGAGTGTAACGACAGTGAAAATTCAGGAAAAAAATGAAAAATTGAGGAAACTTACCGAGACTTTTCCAGCAAGGCGGAGAAGTTGAAAATGGCGCCGATAAAATTCTCTTCGGTCTGGCACAAAGTGCAAGGGGGCGGAGCTTTTTAGAGTACTTTTTTACACTCAGTTTGGCGAATTTTCATTAACACTGCATTATAGTGTTTTAGTAACTCTAACCGAGTGCATTTCCTTTAACACTTGACAAGTTACACTGTAAAGAGTTATTTTTAAAAAACCTGTTTTAACTCTGAATATTTACACCAACACTGCAGAACATAAGGAGGCATTTTACACCCACTGGTGTTGAACTGACTCTTATAGAGTTTACATGTTCTGACACTGCTTATTTGACACTCAGGATTTTACTGTGTAGTGGAACAGATAACGGTAAGTTTTTGCCATAAAATGTAGAGATAACTAGTAGAGTAAAAAAGTATTGTGCTTCATTTTCCTCACTGTTAGGTTATCATTCAACTGATGTTCAGATGGTTAAATGTCATTGCACCCCTCGGCCAATCAGATAGTTTGAAAATGGCGAGCGTTGTGTTTGTCTTTGACAGAAGGTAAACAGGCAACACTGTCAGCCTTTGGGTACAGGGCCTATCAAAAGTTAAAAAGCTCACAATGGTTTGTGAGACAGACAGGTGGCAGCCTCATTTACATCCTGGTGAAGAGCTAAATCACACCAGGGACAGACCCAGATTGTCTACTGGCAGTCTCCCACATATAACACAGTACTGGACTTTAGTGTAATTTGGCTGAAAGTGAGCTAACGCACAATCCTTGTCTTAACTATCTGACACATTTTTCATTTCCTTTTCTTTAGTTTGAACTGAAAGATGTGTTTTGCTCATTTCAGAGGTGGCACCAGTGGCTAGAAAATGTTCATTTAAATATCCTCCCAGTGCCAGGTCATAGTTCACATAAAATACAAGAAAAAGTCTGAATAGGAATGAAATGGAAAGGGAACAGTTTGAAACAGTTACCAATAAGAAACAACAAAAGAAGAATTGCATTAAAATCTGTTGTGCATATACAGCAGCTAATCTGAATGATTGGTATATTGTGAATGTTCAAATTTACTGTGGTCTGGAAGCGAGTTTGTCTGTGCAGCTCCACAGGCCTGACTGACATTTAGCAAACATTGCACGACAAAACAGAGCCACAATATGGAACTTCACATGTTTAAAGTGCCAGAAAATATCCTCAGGGTAGTTACATTTTTGGGGCAGATCCAAAGATTGAAAATGTGTCTCAAAACTAATTTAATGCCTTCCTGTGACCTCAGCAGTGTGTGAACTAGTGAAGAATATAACATGATTCAAACAAACTCTGAAAGCAGATGATTTTTTAAATGCACCTGACAGATGTGCCCCAGTGATCCCAGGGGCTATGTCGTCCAAAGGCTTTTGCCCCCTGGTAGGGTCTCCCAAGACAAATTAGTCCTGGGTGAGGTGCCAGACAAAGAGTGATTCCAATGACCCTTATGGCAGATACACCAAGGGAAGAGTTTATCCTGCCCAAAATAGGGTTACCGGGATCCCACCACTGGAGGCAGGCCTGGGGAGGGAGCTCAAGGAAGAGCGCTTGGGACTGGGCCTTAGCCTGCTGGGCCTGGCTGGGCGCAGCCTGAAGTGGAGACATCCTCCTGTAAGCCCATCACTTACAAGAGTCGCCATAGGGGTCGGGTGCAGTGTGTCGGGCAGCGGCCAAGGGTGGAGCCCCTGCCAGGCTGATCCTTGGCTATTGAGACTGGCTTTTGGGACATGGAACATCATCTCTCTGGTGGGGAAGAAGCCTGAGCCAGTGCATGAGGTTTAGAGATACTGGCTAGATATAGTCGGGCTAACCTTAATGTACACCCTGGACTCTAGAACCAATCTCTTGGAGAGGGACTGTTTCAGTCTGGGGTTGCCCTTGGTGAGATGCAGTGGGTTGTGGAGGATGTGGTGGTGGCTGAATCTAAGTAGTGTCCTGTTATTTGACTTCTGCGCAAACCAGTTTTCCTATAACGAACACCGTGTTTGATCATAAGGGTGTCCATAAGTGCCCATGGCACCAGGACACCGTAAGCTGCAGGTCAATGATCAATTTTGTAATCACATCATCAGATCTGCGGCCATATGTTCTGGACACTTGGGTGAAGAGAGGAACTGAGCTGTCAATTGATCACCACCTAGTGGTGGTGGTGGTTGTCAGTACTCTGACAGGTACCGGCAGGCTAAGCGGAATGCGGCTGAGGTGGTGGCTGAAGTACAAACTTGGGTGTGGGAGCATGGTGTATAGTGAGGGTGGGGCGATGCTGACTTCAACTGAGACTTTAGGAATACTTTGAGGACTCATTTCCAGTGGGTGTTGGACTTCACCAGGGCTGCCTTTTGTCACAGATTCTGTTCATAATTTTTAAATAATTTAATTTCCAGGCATAGCCAAGTGGCGAAAGACTTCCGCCTTGGTGGCCTCAGAACCTCATCTCTGCTTTTTGTTGATGATGTGGTCCTGTTGGCTTCATCAGGCAGTGGCCTCCAGCTTGGACTGGAGCAGTTAACGACCCAGTGTGAAACTGAGGGTATGAGAATTGGCACCTCTAATTCTGAAGCCATGGTCCAAAGAGTGGAGTATCCACTTTGGATCAAGGATGAGTTACTACCCCAAGTGGAAGAGTTTAACTATCTTGGGGTCATGTTCATGAGTGAGGGAAGAAGGGAGCGGGAGACTGACAGATGGATGGGCTGCAGCTGCAGTGATGCAGATCCTGCACTAAAGAGAAAGCAAAGCAGACCCCAGGCACACCCAGGACACTCTGGAGAGATTATACTGTATCTCTTGGCTGGCCTGGGAACACCTTGGTGTTCCCCTGGATAAGCTGGAAGAGGTGGCTAGGGGGAGAGAGGTCTGGGTTTCTCTGCTTAGGCTGCAGTCCCCACAATCCTGCCCCAGATGAGCAGAACAAAATGACTAGATGGATGCACCTAACATGTGTAATGTAACTAAGTTACATTACACATGTAACTGAATCCTGGGAGGGGAGTGTTGCTGTAAGTTTCAACTCCTGTACATTGGCTTTTTTACTCAAATAGCTACACGATTTCACTGTTTCAAAAAAAACATAATAAACATGCAAAAATAATGTAGTGAGGACACTTTGGTTTGAACTATTTGATTATACAAGGTAAGATCGATAGTTGCAGCTTTAATGAGCTTTTTAATTCATCGTTTTTTGGGGTATTATTATTCCAGTGCTCGTATCTGTGAAATATATGAAAGGACCCCCTTGTGCTTTTGCTTTTGTGCTGGCCATCAGACACCCAGATTTTTAATTTTTTTTTTTTAAATCAGACATGAAAAACCTGAATTTTATTTCAAAATTTTCTCTTATTTAACTTTGACCTTGGAGCTTGTTGCAAACTCAGTTTCTGTTCAGGGTTTTCAAAGAGATGTCAGACTTTCCTAAACCTCAGTACCAATACCCCATATATTCTATGAACCCTGCACTTTCACACCCATTATAGTCAGTGGATCAGTGTTTCATGTATAAGTGTTGTACCCATTGGTGATTATGATTTCTCTTTAATTAAGTACTTCATAGACTGAGAAAATTATCCCACTTCTATAGTTAATTAAAGAATTTAAAGACCCATTGGATTTGCTATCAACACTTGGGGATGTTATTATAGCTTAAAGAAAAACTGCTGTTCACAGAGCTCATACACATCTATCACTGATGAAGGTACATTCTCAGATAGGAGACAATGTCAGCTGTCATATCGTAGGTGTCCCTGATGACAAATCTCTTGACAGGCCTTTTATAGTTACAGTTTTCCATGAGATACAAGTAGTAACATACGCATAACATAAAAGATTAAAAGTCTCAAAGTTTCCTCCTTGTCCACTTCAAACTCATTCTGTCATAATTTCATCAGGGATCATCAGTGGTGTGAAATCTCAGGGTGATTTAGTCTGTCAGACACAAACTAAGTCCCTGCATTTGATCAGCTAAAGCCATTTCAGCCTAGCTGCAACTGGTGGGGCACTGAACTGCAAGCAGTGTACCTCATGTTAAAGATGCCTTCAGTTCCTTTATACTGGATTCAAAGTATCAGCACAGTTTGTGTGTTTCTCTTTGTTTTTCTTACACAGGTGTAGTCAAAGCTGCCACCTTTCAACTGAGCCTCTCTCTCATAGTTTGGTGTGTGTGCATGTTGGAGTGTATGTGTGTGTGTGAGAAAGAGTTCATTAAGCTTTTTAAGTTTGTATGCTTGTTTGCGTCTTCACTGTCGTCACTGCTGTCACTTTCTGCGCCTCCCACAGGCCGAAGCCCCTCCCCCTCCCTCTCTGTCAGTATAAAGTGTGGTCTCCCCTCTCTCTCACATACTAAGTCACAGCCTCATCAGTGGAGCAAAGCTCAGCATCTTCAAATCATCCTCTTCTGGTTTACTTCAGCAGCTGCAGGTAAGGATAAAAAAAAAAAAAAAAAAAAAAAAAAAAAAAAAAGCTCTGCAGTTTATTTTGCTTTCCTGTCACGGGGGGACACCCACTAATGCTTTGCTAAGGTGACCAGAGGGAGTTTCTCTCATTTTCCGTTATCTATATGTCTGAAAATGAGAAAACTTTAGAAAACTGGAGCCTGAACTGTTATCCATATAGATAGTTATCTATATAACGGTTTTTTCTTTTACCTTTTTATTGATTACCTGCTTCATTTGAGTTTATTTAAATTTAGGCTTTTACTATTATTTTCTTTCCTGTTTAGCTCAGTGATTTGTGTCTTTAAAGGAAATAAAATAACATTCACACAAGCAACAAAAATGGAATTACTGTCAAAATATGCAATATTTATGATAAAAAGTGTTTAAAAGTAATAGAAAAGTAAAAATAGATCCATTTTGACGTGAAGGAGAATTATTTAGCTGCCAAATTTCTGACATTAGGAAAACATTAGAAATTAAATTTTTTAACTCTGTGTTTGTGTTTTCAATTTTCATGCATAAACTGTTGGTTCTGTGCATATTATTTGTCTGTTGTTGTGAATATTATTATTATTCCAAGGGTTGGAATTAAAAACAAAAAAGTTGTAAAGAAATTTCCATAGGAGTTCATATTTACATATCTCATCAACTTAGCAGTGACATGCATTTGCTTCATTTTCTCTGAGGAGAAGAGAGCTGTCACATACATTACATTACCACATCATTACCAGCCCACTGAAT
Organism: Archocentrus centrarchus; assembly: GCF_007364275.1. NCBI lineage: Eukaryota > Metazoa > Chordata > Actinopteri > Cichliformes > Cichlidae > Archocentrus > Archocentrus centrarchus. Next base: position 14,098,303 of record NC_044361.1, on the reverse strand, counting down.
AATGAATGAGAGACAATGACCAGCTGCTAAAAGGAATTATATTAGCATCAGCACAATGGCTATTTACACCACCACTGTGTCAGTTTAAACAAATTATTCAAACCAACCGTTTCACAGTGATAAAATTACAGAACAAGAAATTCTCCCATTCATTTGGTTTAAAGCTGCAAAGGGGGGCCGATTTCAGCTCAGTTAGCTCAGCTGCACATCTGTAATGAGAGAGTTTGACCAGGGAACAATAACTAAAAGACGTTCTGGGCAGTGATGAACACAAAACAAAATGTTTTCTTTGTTTTTGTACCACTGCAAAGTTACAGCCCTGCATGTGTTTTCCTGTATATGTGTGCTGTAAAAAGATCACTCCTTGGCTTAATAAAAAAAATCAACACAAAGCGAGAATCAGCAGAGTGCTGCAACACTGAGACAGACTGAGGCAATGAGGCTTTTGAATTATTGGAGATTGAAAGCCCCCCAAGCAGCTTGGGCTGTTGGTTTTATCTAATTGGATTTTTTCCTTTGGAAGAATTTTCTGGAATAAAACATCATTCATCGCAGCTAATATGCTGCTTTGGCAGACTTCAAGACAAAAAACAATATTAGATAATTATTTAAACTGAAAAAAAAAGCTCTTTTTTACACTGATGTACACCTGTTCTTTAATAGATGAAATATGCAAAATCTAAGTAGATTATATTCAAATGTCTATAAATATATGTATGGTATTGAATATATATGTTCATATGATAATAATATTACATAGAAAATGAGGGGTTAAAAAGGTTTAGTTTCTTTATTCAGTTTTCCATTATAGCTACTGGTGGTTCCACAAACTTTATTGTGCTCTTAATATGAGCAAACATAATACATTGACTCAGTGCGCCACTGCCTCTCATGTGAATCCTGTTCAAAAACAGCACACAAATCAACATTATAAATATAAAGACAGTCATTCCAAACAACACACAGCTACCGAGCATATACATATAAAACTGTCCTGTCACTCCGGCAGAGTAGGGTAGTATTTATGAAACATAAAATGATATTTGCTGTAGTTTCAGGCAGAACCATTAAAGCGCCGTCTCTTTCTCAGCCGATGTGTTTAAATGACCTGAAATTGATTTATTGCTGCTTTCTGCAAAACCAATATTGCCCACGTTGGTTTATTTTCCCTCAACAAGCTGAAGGGAGACAGTGAAAGAGAGAAGAGGACAGATGAGAGACAGTAAAGAGCAAATAAAGATCTAACAGGAAAAGGAGCCGAGTGTAAGTACTGGGTTTGTTTAACTGTTCTCTCTCTGTCTCTCCGTACAGCCATGAATGTAGGCATCTGTGTTTGTGTTATCCTGGCTGCTTTGTACAGTGGTTCCCTGAGTCTGCCTTCACAATCAATTGTAAGACACACACACCCACCCACGCACACACATTCACTCACATTATATGTACAACACACCATCATGTGATACCGATCTGTACACTGAGTACAAGTCAAATTAAGGGAAGTGGCACATGACACTGATTACACACATTAAGTGCCTCCACACATTATATTTCCCATCTTCCACTGGAAGACACACATATTCATATTTCTTAAATTTAAAAAATGTAATTATATATTCAAAAGAAACTATCTATGTAATATATAGAAATATTGTGTGTGTTTTTTAATGTGTTAGTGCATAAATGGGTTACTTTTTCCACAGACAGCAGAGAGAATGGCTTTGGTTTCAGACAACGGATCCCTCCCTTCTCCCAACCTCAAACGGCAGGCTCGCTCAGCTCCAGCGCCCCACTCAGGGCATCTCGCCAATTACAACCAGCCCCAGGAGGATGCAGACACTCCAAACAGTCTGAGCCAACTTCTGGCCAGGCTCATCTCTAAGAAAGGTGCGATCAGACGTATGACGTGCGTTACAGGACAGGAGAGAGAAAGATGGAAAGAGAAAATGAAATGATGCCTTTCTCTTTAGTCATCTCATCTCATTACGTACTCATATTTCCCTCTTCCCCACATCCGTCCTTCTGCAGCCTGCGTTCATTCATGCTGTGTTTCAGTCCCACCATCTGGCATCTCCCACCTCCCTCTGGCCTCCTCTCTTCATCTTTCCATGCTTGCTACTCCCCATCTAACATTTCCGTCCGCGTCCTCCATCATTTCCTCCCTTTAGTCGTCTGCCTACCTCCTGACCTCGCTGTCTGCTCCCTCTGTCACTGTGCATCGCTTTTTGTCTTTCAAGCAAACACTGTGTGACTATGAGACCTGCTGAGCTCACAGACACAAATAGAAACACAGCGAGTCAGCACGAGTTAGTTCAACAGTCTCATTTGGAATATATACCGTAGATTATCATCGTACAGTATGTGTAGGCAAAAAAAGAATCACAACAGTAGTTTAATGAGTGTTTTTGTTTTTCTAAATCCATGTCTCCTCTAGGCTCGACCTACCAGACCAGATCCTCACTCACCAGCAGAGCCAGTGGTCTCGCCCCCAGCCACAGGATAAAGGACAGAGATTATCTTGGCTGGATGGACTTCGGACGACGTAGTGCAGAGGAGTATGAATACTAGTCCTCAAGGCACTGCTTTGTTACTTCGAATGCTGAGCCCAAACCCCCAAGATCTCCAGTTAAAGTTGGGAAAAAAAAATCTGAAGCCCTTTTCACACTGCACTTTCTGTAAACCAGGGCTGACTATACTAGTAAGAGGCATATTTCAGCACATATCCTATAATCTGTGAACCACAAAACTTAGAAGGATAATATTCTATACAGTATGTTTGTTGTCGTTAAGACCAAAGCCAGCAGTGCTTGTCCATCCCTCAGTGCTTTCTCTTTTCTCTCAGCCTGTCTGTGATTTGGACAGAAAATGAGTCAGAAAAAAGTTTGTTTCATGGAAAAAGAGGTGCTTTGATTTCTTACAGTATGCGGTCATTTCATTAAATTTAAAAACAAAAAACAGAATTACAACACTGATAAAGCTACATGAGATGCTACATGAGCATCATTCATAGACCACCTGTTATAAAAACAAGAAAACACGAATGTTTCAGAAATCTGTCAAAAAACTGTAAATAAAGTAATTAAGCGTAACATTCAACAATTAAAACAAAAGTTTCTGTTCAGGAATGCAAGTAAATAACTGTAATTTGGCATCTTAATCAAATAATAATAATGTGCTTTACTTTTTTTTTTTTTAGCTTTTTTTGTAAAACAGTAAATTTGAAAAATCCCGGATAACAACAATAATTATATTTTAGCAGTAAAAATATCATTTTGATTAAAAAGCTTGCACCTACTGGTGGATTAGCCATTACCAAAAAATTGCAAAAAGCTTAACAGCCTTTAAATATATTTCCATTGATAAAAATCAGTGTCTCAGGATACAGGTAGATGTAATTTAAAGTAGTGTTAAAATGTCTAATTTTACTGACACCTAAGAATGTATCTGTAGCCTTTCAATGAGCCTCTAAGGTGTCTTTGACAAAACGCTGCAGACGTGTGTATCGTTTGTATCTTTGAGTGGTACGGTAATTCATTTCAATTTCATCAAAATACACAACAAAAATTTTTGTTTCATGTCTTCAGCATTCACACTAAAAATATCCTTGACTTGAATGAAGAGCAGCTGCAGCGAACCCTGGGCTCAAACTGTGCAGTGTGAAAAGGACAAAATCGGTTTTGAAAGCACGCAGTGTTGTCTGTATGATGCTTGGGAGTCTCCCCAGCTCTGCATAATGGACTTCAATGGCAGACACAATAAAATCAGGATGGTGCGGATATTAAATCTACAGATTAGAAGGCTTTGTTCTTTTTTTGTTTTTGAAAGACCTTTATTATATGTATGCACTATTAAAGGTTACGTCTCTGTATTAAATCATATGTTTCTACAAACTTTCACATTCAGTAAAAGTCCAAATAAAGCTTTGTTTTCCTCCAATGTCAGCAAGAAAGGCAAATGCCTTATTTTCAGTCTCATGATGTTATGCTTTGGGGGCACAGTTGGTGGCATATCCCAAGGACTTCATGTAGCTGCTGCCCATATGAGAGCAGTTCTATTATATATTAGATATTAGAGCATATACTCGTAGTATTATATTTGAGTGCCACAGCAGAATAACAATAGATGCCTGTCTTTTAATGAGCATTTGGTGTAACTCACTGGGGCTTCTTTCAGCACATGAAAGCCAAGACACTTTCATTTGTGCACATTGTTAGCAAAAATCCAGCTGTCCCAGGATTAGCAGTGGGACAAATGAGCTGGTTTACAGAAAAGGGCATAATTTAAATAAGACTTCAGTCTCAAAGAACTCATTTATGCCTTTAAAGGTGTTTGTGTAACACACTGGAGTTCATGACTAGGGATTAATTAAAAGGGATTATGTTGTTAGTCTTAACTCAATGATGTTAGAAGAGTTCCATGAAATAAATAAAAACATATATTAAGCCCTGAGTCTGCATAGAAACTGTTTCTAAATAAATTTGTGCTTGATGTAAATCTTTGTGTGTGAAACTGGATGTAAGTAATGTAAATATACATATGTTTCTGCTGGTTTGTATACAAAATACACATCTTACGTTTGTCTAATAAGCTAACATTTATTTTGGCTATTCTGACTTTTGGCCAATATGCACTTTAATCATACTCTGGATCTTGTCCTAACATATGGCATAGAAACTGAAGACTTAATAGTATTTCCTGAAAGCCCCCTCCTGTCTGATCATTTCTTAGTAACATTTACATTTACTTTAATGGATTACACAGCAGTGGGGAATATGTTTTATTACAGTAGAAGTCTTTCTGAAAGTGCTGTAACTAAGTTTAAGGATCTAATTCCTTCATTATTATGCTCTTCAGTGCCAACACAGTACAGAGCAGCTACCTAAACTCTGCTCCCAGTGAGGTCGATTATCTCTTTGGATACTGTGGCTCCTCTGAAAAGGAAAGCTTCAAATCAGAAGTGCCTGACTCCGTGGTATAATTCACAAACGCACAGCTTAAAGCAGATAACCCGAAAGCTGGAGAGGGAATGGCGTCTCACTAAATTAGAAGATGCTCATTTAGCCTGGAAAAAGAGTTTGTTGCTCTATAAAAAAGCCCTCCGTAAAGCTAGGACATCTTACTATTCATCATTAATTGAAGAAAATAAGAACAACCCCAGGTTTCTTTTCAGCACTGTAGCCAGGCTGACAAAGAGTCAGAGCTCTGTAGAGCCGAGTATTCCTTTCACGTTAACTAGTAGTGACTTCATGGATTTCTTTACAAATAAAATTTTAGACATTAGAGAAAAAATTATTCATAACCATCTCAAAGATTATTCTTCATGTTCGGCTGCTTTCAGCACTGCTGGTATTTGTTTAGACTCTTTTGCTCCAGTTGATCTTTCAGAGTTAACTTCAATAGTTACTTCCTCCAAACCAGAAACATGTTTGTTAGATCCCATTCCTACTAGACTGTTCAAAGAAGTCTTTCCATTTATTGATGCTTCAATCTTAAAAATGATCAATCAGTCTTTATTAGTTGGCTATGTACCACAGGCCTTCAAGGTGGCTGTAATTAAACCATTAATTAAAAAGCCATCATTTGACCCAGCTGTCTTAGCTAATTATAGGCCAATCTCCAACCTTCCTTTTCTCTCAAAGATTCTTGAAAGAGTAGTTGTAAAACAGCTAACTGATCATCTGCAGAGGAACGGTTTATTTGAAGAGTTTCAGTCAGGTTTCAGAATTCATCACAGTACAGAAACAGCATTAGTGAAGGTTACCAATGATCTTCTTAGAGCCTCTGACAGTGGACTCATCTCTGTTCTTGTCCTGTTGGACCTCAGTGCAGCTTTTGATACTGTTGACCATAACATTTTATTACAGAGATTAGAGCTTGCTATAGGTATTAAAGGTACTGCACTGCAGTGGTTTGAATCATATTTATCTCATAGACTCCAGTTTGTTCATGTAAATGGGGAGTCTTCTTCACACACTAAGGTTAATTATGGAGTTCCACAGGGTTCTGTGCTAGGACCAGTTTTATTTACATTATACATGCTTCCCTTAGGCAGTATTATTAGAAAGCACTGCATCAATTTTCATTGTTATGCAGATGATACTCAGCTTTACCTATCAATGAAGCCAGATGATGCACATCAATTAGTTAAACTGCAGGAATGTCTTAAAGACATTAAGGCCTGGATGACCTCTAATTTCCTGCTTCTAAATTCAGATCAAACTGAAGTTCTTGTTCTCGGCCCCACAAATCTTAGAAACATGGTGTCTAACCAGATACTTACTCTGGATGGCATTACTTTGGCCTCCAGTAACACTGTGAGAAATCTTGGAGTCATTTTTGACCAGGATATGTCCTTCAATGCACATATTAAACAAATATGTAGGACTGCTTTTTTGCATTTGCGCAATATTTCTACAATTAGAAACATCCTTTCTCAGAGTGATGCTGAAAAGCTAATTCATGCATTTATTACTTCTAGGCTGGATTATTGTAATTCATTATTATCAGGCTGTCCTAAAAGCTCCCTGAAAAGCCTTCAGCTGATTCAAAATGCTGCAGCTAGAGTACTGACAGGGACTAGAAAGAGAGAGCAGATTTCTCCCATATTGGCTTCTCTTCATTGGCTCCCTGTTAAATCTAGAATAGAATTTAAAATCCTTCTCCTCACATACAAGGTCTTGAATAATCAGGCCCCATCTTATCTCAAAGACCTCATAGTACCATATCACCCCAACAGAGCACTTCGCTCTCAGACTGCTGGCTTACTTGTGGTTCCTAGGATACTTAAGAGTAGACTGGGAGGCAGAGCCTTCAGCTTTCAGGCGCCTCTTCTGTGGAACCAGCTTCCAGCTTGGATTCGGGAGACAGACACCCTCTCTATTTTTAAGATTAGGCTTAAAACTTTCCTTTATGATAAAGCTTATAGTTAGGGCTGGATCAGGTGACCCTGAACCATCCCTTAGTTATGCTGCTATAGGCCTAGTCTGCTGGGGGGTTCACATAATGCACTGTTTCTTCTCATTCACCTTATTTACTTTGTTTATACTCCACTCTGCATTTAATCATTAATTGATATTAATCTCTGGCTCTCTTCCACAGCATGTCTTTCTCTCCCCTCAGCCCAACCGGTCGCGGCAGATGACTGCCCCTCCCTGAGCCTGGTTCTGCTGGAGGTTTCTTCCTGTTAAAAGGGAGTTTTTCCTTTCCACTGTCGCCAAGTGCTTGCTCATAGGGGGTCGTTTTGACTGTTGGGTTTTCTCTGTATTATTGTAGGGTCTTTACCCACAATACAAAGCGCCTTGAGGCGACAGTTTGTTGTGATTTGGCGCTATATAAATAAAATTGAATTTAATTGAATTAACTTGCCAGTTCAAGTGTCCATGTTACAACAGAAATCTTTCACCAGCTCCACTGACAGCCACAGAAAATTAGTCCACTGTTGCAAATGATAACATCTAGACCAGAAAAGTTAAAGTTTAAAAAAAAAAAAAAAAAGGTACACTTTAAAATATGAAAATGCTGTGAATTAAAAATCTCAGGTTCTTCACCCTCACATAGTTTACTTAAGTGACTGACTTAGACATTAGCTAATGGGGAGTAATAATGTTAACACCAGGCCAGAAACATCATACTTGCGTTTACACCTCCCACAGGATACCCCGAGGGTGGCGGTTGAATGCCTTCTCCAAGACCACAAAACACATGTAGACTGGATAGGCAAACTCCCATGCACCCTCAAATAACCTTGAAAGAATAAAGAGCTGATCCAGCTTTTCACGACCAGGACGAAAACTACATTGTTCCTTCTGAATCTGAGGTTCAACTAACAGATGAACTCTCCTTTCCAGCACGCCGGCATAAACCTTCCCAGGGAGGGTAAGGAGTGCGATCCCCCTATAGTTGGTGCGCACCCTCTGGTCCCCCTTCTTAAAGATGGGGACCACCACCCCAGTCTGTCAATCCAGAGGCACCGCCCCAGATCTCATGTGATGTTCCAGAGGCGTTTCAACCAAGAGTCATCCTACGGTTTGCCAGAATTGCATCGAGGCAATCCAAACCACCAGGACAGGCACCAACCACTTTGCACCTGTAGCTCTGTGGTCCAGTCAGACTCAATGTCCTCAGCCTCCCTCAGAATGCTGTCAAAGTTCTGCCGAAGGTGGGAGTTGAAGATCTCGCAAACTGGGGCCTTTGCAAGGTGTTCCCAGAGCACCCTCACTATAAGTTTAGGTGTGCCAGGTCTGTCCAGCATCCTTCCCTGCCACCGGATCCAACTCACCACCAGGTGGTGATCATTTTACAGCTCAGCTCCTCTCCTCATCAGTGTCCAGAACATATGGCTGCAGATCTGATGATACGATTGCAAAATCGATCATCAACCTGCGACCTAGGGTGTCCTGTTGCATGGTGTTTGTTATGGACAAACTGTGGTCTGCACAGAATTCCAATAATTCCAACCGATGAAATGTCCCAGTAGGACGACAGTTGGCGCACCCTCAAGCACCCTACCCAGTGACTCCAGGAAGGCTGGGTACTCTGAACTGTTGTTCAGTGTGTAAGTGCAGTCAGGATGCACTCCCTGGTCTGAAGGCACAGGGAACAACCCTCTTGTCCACTATTAAAAACTCTAATGTAGTAGTAGCAGTAGTAAGCCCATATTTCCCCAACAAATACAGATGGACAAATGTAACATATGACAAATTACTGTTGGTAACAATTTGGTACACCTCATGTTTGCACTGAGAACATGATGAATGAGCAGACAACTCAATGAATACAATGAACAGTGAGTGAAATATGGTGCAGTTAGCCTGGTAGCATTGTTTGACTCATTATTACATTGTTTCATTAACTTAAGTCTCATCTGTTGTGTTGTTGCATTAGGACAGATTGTCCTTGAGGTGCACTTGAGAATTGAGTGAATGAAACTGATAACATACTTTGTGGCAGGCGGCTCATCTAATACGAAATAATATTGTCCATTGGAGTAATCAGAAATTTTTCACCTTTGAAAATTTGAGAGGTTTAAAGACCATAACATTTTATTTTCTAACATTTCCCTGCATGATTACTGAAAACTACACATATTTGATTAGATTTTTTTTGAAATGTCTAAAATATTTTTATTAATAAGCATCAAAGGATGGCAATGTGTTGTTTGCACACAGAGAAGACAAAAACATACCTGGATACAGATGCTGGTCTCTTTACAATAGTGAGACATTCAAGATTTACCCATCCAGCATCCTACAAAGTCTTGATATTAGTTGATCTGCTATAGTAAGAGTATAAATAATTTAGAAAAAGAAAAAAAAAATACAAAACGACAAGTTATAGTATAATGGGTCTGTTTATTTATTCATATTAGATGCACTGATTGCCCTTGTCCACGCTGTGCTGAAACGAGACATGCACACACTTGCGCTTCAACACAGAGACACAATTGAAATAGCCGTACCGCCATCTAACATTCATAACAACATGTTAAAAAAAAAAAAATCAGGAAGACATGAACAATCTTATCAGCGGTACAAAGTTTAAAACAACAGAGAACAATACCAACCACCCTAAACCAAGCCATAGTGTTACAAAGTGCAGGAGGCCTTGAGTCCCTGTTTGCAGGGGTAACTATAACAGATCCAGGAGCAGCTTATGTATGCGATTAATACATTTATAGTGTGAATGTAAGCATTAAGAGACAAATGGGTCTCAATTATTATTAAGTGCAAAATAAACATGAAAAAAAAAAAGACTTGTGATGCTGAACATTGGAAGAAAATTAGCAGAGGTTTGCTGACCAGGTCCCCAATCAGGGACTGCACAGCAGAGCTCAAAAGTGCAACAGAAATATTGGAGGTAAATTTTACAACAAACAATGCACTGCTGTCACCTGATTTGGAGTTTCTGGACATGTCTGTCATTAAATCAATCTGAACATGGATACACATTGTATTATTTTCACCTTGCTGCCTTTGAGCGCATTAATTTGGAGACATAAAAACTACAGTTCCATGTAAAGCCATTCTCACAGAATATACTACTCACACACATATTTACACACAAACCCACAGCAGTACCCTAAAACCGCACAGATGGAGGCAATAACTGTAAAACTAAACAAAAATTAAGTGCTTTCAAAGTTAGAAAAAAGGAAAATCATTAACAGCATCTCTACAATATAAGAAATGATATCTGTAGACATTTGGCACTGGTTTCATCACGGTTAAACTGGACTCTTCAACAAATCAACACTGGATAGTAATGATTTTATTGGCTAGGATTGTCTTGTTGAGAATTCTAAATTGGAGTTGAGTTAGTTTCCTAAATAATGTGAGACCTCTCAGATTTATGGATTGATATCATTTGGCTGGTGTTTTTATGAAGGAGGTTTGGCAATGATTCTTTTATGCAATTAACTTAAGTGCAGTGAGTAACTGTTGTGTTGAGTAATGTGCAATTAAAAAACAAAATTAACCGTGTGCTGATCAAACAAGAAAGCAATCAAAGCAGCCTTAAAAGCCCAACTAAAGACATGACTGTTACGGCTGTAGAGATGGCAGTGATTTATAAACAGCATCGATATGCTTAAAGAGTGACTGTGAGCTAGACACCAGCTTATCAGTCAAACTCTTACTCTGTTCTCAAAGCGCCTGAGCTTGAGTCCTGCTGGTTATAAAAACACTAACAGTTACTGACTGATTATTGCTGGCTGATTTAGTGACTTAATGATATGGATTAAAGCAGCAGCTTTTACTCACATCCTCCAAACATACTGACAACCCTCTAAATCTGGCATCTGCTCTAGCGCTCGTGCATTTATTTTTATTTTAGGCTTCACATTCACACACACGGAACCACAAATCTAACTGATCTAAACACTTTTCACAGGGTCTTGACTGAGGGCAGGAAAAAAAAAAATTCAAAAAGGGTGGGAGCGGGGTCTTTAGCACACTAAAACCAAGCCTACTACACTGCAACTATCTTTAACGGAGATTTTCTGGAACTAAACTCCACATATCACTGAACCTATTACAAAATGCTGGCATGACTATACACACACACACACACACACACACTTTAGCTACCAACCACACTCACGTGGAATAATCGTACTTCAAATGTGCAACTTTCACTTGCTCACATATTCAAAGAACCTAGAATTATTCTAAAAACGTTTTACTTCAAGCTCAAATGTGTTTTCATGTTCGCACTAGAAACTTGCAGGTATCGCATATTCATTGAGAGAACACAGTGTATCTCATTGACAGAATGCTACAGATGAGGTCTATCTGTAAAGAGCAACACAGTCCTGGGTCATTAAAATACAGTTAAGAATGAACACTTTCTTCAAGTACCATTATAAAGGGTTAGAAGGGCGAAACAAAGTTGCTAAATGTATCTGCATGTGTGTTTATGACTGTGTTTTCAGTTTTCATTGGTATGATCATGTGAGCGTTTGGCTTCTTACTTCCTCCTGTTTTGGTCCCTGGTTTGGTTTTAATGGAAGTCTGCACTTAGTTTATTTGGATCATTTGAGAATGGCTTCACACTCTAACAGTGTGCTGAATATTTTTATTTAAATTACTATTTTTATGTGACCAAGCATTATAAATTTGTGTGTGTGTGTCAGTGGAAGTGTCCCATGGCCTCAGCAGCCTTCACTCTCACAACAGGATCTGGATCTTGGAGCAGCATTACCAAACCTGCAAAGGAGCGCACACAAAAAAGTTAAAACCAACAAGCAAACAGAATGAGATCTGAGTTTTGAAGGAAATGAAGGGACTTCTTCGCTTCACCTTTAGTGATGGTGCCCATGTTGAGGTGGGTTCGATGCTCCTCTTGAATATTTCCCAGCAAGAACCCTGATGACAGATACCCAATCATTATGAGCACGGCATGTAAGACCCTATGTCATCTCTTCAATTTGTAAACCATATGAGGACGACTAGCATACTTTAAACTAACTGATGCAGAAGCTGGTTTCCATCTGAAGCCTCCTGATTTTGCTCCTAGAAGTTTTAGGAAATGTATAATATGGAGTGAGTTTAGAGAGTGCAGTGATACCTATAAACATGGCAGCTCCTGCTCTGACCTCAGGCCAGTTGCTCTTGAAGAACTGGATGACTGAAATGTGGTAGAAGTTCAGCATGCCAGGAAAGTCCTGAATCTACAACCCACAAAACATGCAATGAGCATCACCAACAAGCATCTGTCATGTGCTTCGATAATGTCTTCTATTCTAACTTAGCAGTGGGAAAAGCAAATATCAGGAGAAAATGCTCATAGAATCCAAATCAATCTAATTTCAGAAAAAAAACCATCTGAATTATCTCATATTTTTTAAGGTGGGGTACAATTTCCTCACATTTAAACAAGCTTACAGTAAATGAGGCTGTCTCACATCTCACCAGATATTTTGTGAGGTCATTGATGAACTCTCCGTAGTGCAAGCTCTTATCTTCATGGAGGTGGTTCTGAAACATGGCTGTGATCTGCTCTGATCCCACCACAGGAGCGCACACTCGCATCGCATATTTGCAAGCCTAAACAAATAAAACAAAAATTAAAAAAATGAAAAAACATTAACTTTTGCACAACACAATTTAAGTTTACCCTGTAGAAGTACGTTGTATCTGCATTAAGAAAAAAAGTTGCTGTCAAAGTTTGTGTATCCTCCCAACTGTACCTTGACCACCTCTGAGTTTGGGTCAACCAGATGTAACAGCAGGCTGACCAGAACATTGTGGATCTGGTCTTTGAACACTGGCTCTCCTGAGCCAAACTTGGACAGATTTCCCATGAGATGGATGGAAGCACAGCGGATATCATCATTCTCCTGGTTGAGAGTCAGAAGCTACAGTTACCTTTCTGTCGAGACAATTTCTGGAGAAATTGTGGGATTGCTGCTACTGTCAAGACACTGACATGAATTTGAAATTTCATAAGACATACAAACTTTAGTAGGCACAGCTGTGTGCCTACTAAAGTGGCCAGCCACAAACATACCCAAAAAAGTGGCCAGTCACATATGTACTTAATAAAATGGCCACATGTGTAAAGTTAGCATTGTGTCTGAATATTTAAAGTAATCTTCTCGCAGGACTGAAGAAAGCTTGAGGAATCTGACCTCAGATGTGAATGAATTAAAAAAAACAAAAAGACAAAACAAGGCTGAAGTATTGATACAAAAAAATATTGACACAAAAAATATTGATACAAAATACAAAAAAAAAAAAAAAAAAAAATTAAACTTACGCTTTCCAAGAAAGGTTTAATCCTCATGAAGATGTAGACTGCAAGTAAGTGGACATTCTTCTTGTCTAAGTGGACAAGAACTTTGGACAGGCCAGACATGGCCTCGTGTGTAATCAGCTTATCTGTACATTTATTGAAAGAGAAAAAAAAAAAAAAAGATAGATTTGGTGAATGACAGTAACATGTTACCTTCAGGAACAGCTGCAGTGAATCAGGTAAACAATCTTCACTTGACTTACCTGGATCATCTTTCTCCTCCATTCCTGAGCTCATGGCTGCCAGCAGCTCCTTGGCATATTTATTCACCTGGTAGGGAAGTTATACAGAGAAAGCTCTGAGCGACTTAACCTTAGGAACACTCACGGTAGCACCTAGAGTGTGAGCGCTCTTGTGTATGTGTACCTTTTCAGGTGAGCCAACAGCTATGTTGCCCAGCCCTCGCACAGCCAACATGCGGACTGTGCAGCATGGATCCGATATCCTCTCCATCATGTTATTCATTAACACATCTACTAACATCAGCTCTGTGACCACATGATGGTTCAACAGCTGGAATCAGAAGATAAGAGAGTGATGAAAAAAGCAAAAAAAAAAACAAAAAACCAAACATATTTTTGTCCTTCACTTAGATTATCATACACTATAAAAAAGTCATTTGCAATTTAGATATAACGATAAAAGCTGGAGGTACATAAGGTTCATTTCACTGAGCTCAGTGACACACTGTGTTTACCACCTCAGAAAAGAAAGCGGTGACAGTGATTCTCTGACATTCATAGATGTTGTTCAGTAACGGACACAGACACTCCACGATTGCAGGCAATCTGGGACCAGCATGCTTAGCCATCGCCCTAAAGACAAGACAGACAAACCCATACTTACAAAGACATTATAATACACTTAGAGTACATTTACTTTAACATTGTAATCCCTAACAAGACTGGGTTGGTGCATATTTCTGACAGCACCAAGTTATCCGTACCTTGCTAGCAGTGTCACTCCTTTAACATGTGTGCTGGCTTCCTTCATTGCATCCCAGGCATTATCCTCATCCAGTCTTTTCATCACCTCATCTAACTGGACTCGTGCTAATAAAATCCTCAGTGCATCAGCTGCTACCCTGAAAACGAAGAAAGGATAACAAACACTTGAAATCTAACTTAATACACACACACACACACACTTTTTTTTCCCAATAGATATAAAATTAAACAAAGATATGCACCCTGCTACGTGGATGGAGGCGGTGTTTTTTGAGTTGCTGTCCCTTGGAGCCGAGACTCCGACGCTTGCTCCCAGTCGGACAGTCAGACAGGAGAAGAGCCGAGGGAACAGACTGACTGCTGGCTCCTGACTCTGACCATTTAATAACAGCTCCTTGAGACCACATGTCATCTAAATCACACAAATCACACAATTACATGTGGACACCTGAGAAACACCCTCCATCGATTGTCTGCGAGTTTAATAATTATCTGTGGTATATTCATCAAGTTTCAAATCAGCACAGGAAAGTGAACATGTGTTAAATTATTTTTTATGAAATTACTTTGAATGTCTATCACATGAGGGGTGTGTACTGTGTATAGTAACTGTGTCTGAATACAAATGTAGTCAGTCACATGTTTGTTGGTAACTTACAGCCAGTGGCTGACTGGTAGCCACCTTTGTTGTTCCTCCTCTCATCAATGACTCCTTCTTGTCTACGTAAGGTGCCATGATGCTAAGTTTCTCCAATACCATCTCTATAATCTGATTAGCTATAATGGGGTCTGCTCCCAAAGCCATCCACATCTCACCAGTCCAGCTGCGCAAACAAACACACTTCAAGTTCACACATCTTCCAGAAAGTTCCAAAGAAACTTCTGTTACAGCTGAAATATGAGGAATTCTTTCTTATATAAAGACAAAAAAAGAAAAATCCTAAAATAACTGGCATGTGGTCATGCTGAGGTAGAGCACTTAAAGGATCTGAATACTTACTTGTCATACGGAAGCGGCTGGTTGACTAGTGTATTGATAACAGTCTGTAGATGCTGAGAAGCCAGGATTAGTACTGTCTGTCCAACTGCCACTCTCACCTGAACACAACACAAAGAAACAGTCGTTATCATCAAGTGAATATTAAACAGCTGATAAACAGATAACCATCAGGTACAAAACACAAAGACAGTTATGCAATAATCTGCTCATAATTGTAAAATAAGGCTCAAAGCTATTCTTCCAATTTACATTTTGTTATTTTAACATAAGATAAACCAAACAATAAAAGCTTTTGAATGACAAATGTTGATAATGACTCTTATGAATAATTTAAAGGAATGCCATGAACTATATACTCATGTTTGTCCTTACCTGCTCCTCTGTAATGCTCTGCAGACGCACATGTAGCACCTCCAGCATCTCTGGGACCTACATACACACCAAACAACATAGAAAAAGACAAAAACAAACAAACAATCACTGTGTTTGGTAATCTAGTGGTAGAATTAGGTAAAACACTTCATGTCTCGATAGTTACTATTGTACAATAATGTTTGTGAAATGTTTGGGTTTAGTAGGACTTCTGAATTGATAACTAAAAATGCAAAATGAGGATCGTCAACATAATTTTAGACAAACAGGATCTAATGAAACTAATAACATTTTTTTTATATCTTCAGTAACTATTTTATTTTTTTTAACTCTCTGAAATATTTCATCAATATTTTTTAAAGTTAAAGTCAGGACTCTGACTTGATCATTCAAAAAGCTGAATTTCCTTCTTTTTTGAACCAGTCTGGTGTTTATTCATGTGTGCTCTCTGGGTCTGAGTCTTACACTGGCATTCACCTGTAAAACCTCAGGATGCAATTTTCAGTTTATTGCTGCCTCATTGATCAATATTTCTGGGCCTTTTTTTTGCAAAGCAGCTCCAAATCATGAGATGAGGTCTTTTGCAAACTTTTCCTTCAATTGGGACTATTCCTGTTCAGTGTTTTTCCATTAGTGGATACAGGAACAAACACTTTAACAGGTTTAGAGATCTCTGATGATGTTTTGCTGTTGTTGTTGGGTTTTTTTTTTGTTTTCAAACTCCCACGACTCGGGGTTCTGCTCTTTGATGTCTGAAGGACGCCCACTCCTAGGAGAGTAGCAGCAGTCTTGAATTTAATTCACTTGTAGGTGATTAGTTCTTTGTGTGGACTGATTAACATCCACATCTTTAGAGGTGCTTGCTGCTCTGTAGTTGCTTTCCTCCTGCTTGTGGCATCTCTATTTATAGGGGAATATGCACTTCTATAAGCCACACTACCAACCTCTTAAAGCACTAGCATTTTTCCAGCTTTGACTATGACTGATTACTTAATGTGTTCAAAAAAGGCAGGAAAAGTAAAACTACTTCTGTGTTATCACCTCAGTCAGACTGTAATTACATTGGTATTCATCTACATCACAAAGAGTTTATCATTTTTTCCTTGCAACTCCATGTTATACATAATGACTTCATAGACCTCTGCAAATGCAACTAAGGGCTGTCCAAGTGTGAGTGTGTGTGCGCTACCAGGTCTTGTAGTCCACCTCCTCTGTTCTTGAGCAGAGTATTTAGAATGACAGTTGAAGCTCTACAGCAGTTTGTCTGGCTGTCGACGAGCCCTTCAAACAGCATGAACACCACTGTCGTCAGCTGCTGCTGAGGCAGACGCTTACTCATCACCTGATACATGCAGGGAAAGATGCAGTTACACACCACTGCACTGTGAAGGTTCTTAACCTGTTAACTTGGCAAAGTTTTCAGCCTTCCTGAGTGTACCTTGGTGAGGTCTGAGCAGGTCTTGTACAGAATTGAGTGGTCGGGATTCTCCAGCCGATCCTTCAAAGGCAGCAAAGAGTCTACAGATTCATCCTTGTAATCCAAGGAGAAGCCTAGGAACCAGGAAAAATAAATAAATAAATAAAAATCAAGTCACCACAATGGAAGGAAAGTTTGAGGTAGATAAGCATTATAGAGGTTCTAATAGAAATATTTAAATAAGTGGAAATTAACTTTACAATGGCATAACTGTTCACAGTTCAACTTCAGATTAGCAACCCTTTTATAAACTAATTACAACATAAAAGGAGGGTCTCGTTAGTGCCCTGTCTTAATGTGGGTACACTTAATCAATGACATAATACTTCCTAAAAACAATAAAAATGTCATAGCACTCTATGTCTATACCTTCATATCGAAGTTGTATATAAAGCAGTGTGTGTATACAGTCGATAGCAGCGAAGCGCACAGCGGGGACAGGGTCCGAACAGCGTGGAGACAGTCGGCCCAGCAGAGCTCCAAGGTTGTGGAAAGATACCATGTTCTACACAAAGACGCACAAAAACACAAAAACTGTAACGAGCAAATGGCGATTACTGAAACAGTGCTGCTAAGCTGAGGCAAAGGATATTTGTTTTCATTTAGGGATCAGCTGAGCTGTGTTTAAATGGTAATTACATGATTACCTGTTTAATTACAAAACATTTTTTGACACCAATGTATCTGCCCTATGTCTGTGTGCATACCTTGACAGTCAGGTTATCCAGATAGTAAGCCAGTATGTGAGCTGTGGCTGTGATCGCTCTCTTCCTCTCGTGGTCCAGTCCAGAACTCAACCATGACTCAATGTGCTGCACAAAGTCATGTCACATCAGACAACACATAATACATACGATACGATTTATGTATCGCAGTTCACGATA
The DNA here is from genome assembly GCF_007364275.1 of Archocentrus centrarchus. Classification (NCBI taxonomy): domain Eukaryota; kingdom Metazoa; phylum Chordata; class Actinopteri; order Cichliformes; family Cichlidae; genus Archocentrus; species Archocentrus centrarchus. The sequence continues at coordinate 14,080,336 of NC_044361.1, read as the reverse complement.
TGATGAGGAGAGAGAAATAAGCTATTTGTGGAACTGGAGTACAGAAAGAGTCATTTGTATCATGTGCTTGCTTGATTAAAAACAGAAAGAATTAGCACCCCAATCCAATGATAAAACAGTCACCATTTATTTAAAATAATAACATAAAAAATATTGAACAGACAAGTGAAATAAGGGCACATTGCTAAGACAACACAAAAAACAAACAGAATTTACCTTGAAGACATTCTGCAGGCCATCAGGTGTGGGATCTCTGGCCAATATGCTCTTCAGCAGCTCCTGCAGAGCAGCCATCGTGTCTTTGTACAGCGCCTGTGGAGATATGCCAGAACATGTTGGACTGACATCAGGAAATGTGCCACATGGCCATAGTGAGGGGCGAAGTTTGTTATCCAGTTGAGAGTTTAAAGATTAGTGGTGGTACAAACAAACTGAGACGCTGCAGATCTCAGTCTGTGTCACGTCACCTCTCTCTGCTTGGGATCGAGTGGCTCCTCCTCTTTGGTTTTCTCTGGAGTGCGTGTCTCAGGCGGCAGCGAAAACACACTGCTGACACACACCTTTAGCAAGTCAAAGCTCTCATTCTCAGTCATTGGAGGGTCCAGTGGCCTGAGGCATTAAGGTCAAAGAGAAAACACTGGGAGATGACAGATCTTCAGCCACTGATGAGCCATTTCAGGTCAGCAAAGTGCTAGTTCATATTGGTCTTCTGTGGAGCACCTTTAAACTACCAAAGGAAATAACTCCAAAATAAAGTTCTACAGTTAATTAACTACAAACAGAGAGTACCATTAAACTACTACACTCATTTATGAGTAAGCGTTCTATACATACATTTGGCAGCTGTTAGTTACCATTAGTAAGGGATGTCTAATTTTTGTTGTTTTACACTGCAAATTTCAGCTTCTTTCCTGAAGTGAAGGATACATAAGGTTGGCACATGTGCTCATCACAAGCTGGCGTACTGGAGTCCTCAGTGAATCAGCCTGCTCTGCCTTAATGAAGTCCTGACCAGTGAAGGAACAAAAGATCAGAAAATGTCTGTTGTTGTAATGGTCTGCAATTACTGTGTAATAAAAAGTTGGCTCTTAATTACCACTGACCAGCATAACAGTAATCAGTTCCTGCTTGCGAGAGAAGATGTAGCCCTGTTTCTTCACACACTCGCTGATGGCTTTGGCAATGAGGCCAACACTCTGGATCAAACTGAGCTTCATAGTCAGGTCCTGTATTGAGAGAACACAGAAAAGCAGGCGCACAAAATACAAAAAGAAAGAGAGAAAATGATTCAGGTCAAGAAGCATGCTCCATTGTCAACAATGAACAAGATGCACTGCAAACCTGTTCAGCAGGTACAACTCTACACAAAGCTAAGCAAAAGCAAATAAAAACAAACATCAGTCCAGTAAATCAATCCAAACTGTAGATTGTAGATTGATCCTCCATGCCTACAGATGGATAGAAGTCACGTTAGGAGATAAGAGCCACAGCAAACCATCTGCAGGCTCTGATCAGCTAGAAATTGCAAAAGCCTTTCACACTGAGGGTGAGTCACTGGTGAGTAATTTAACAACAATCAACCTTTAAGCACCTAAAGACACAAAGGAAGAATGAGAGCCAAGAGTGAAGATCACAGAGAGACGAATCAGGAGGTATTATCTATGAATGACACCCTGGCTTCACTCCATGTGAACACAGCTTTTCCTCCAAATGATTTTCATTACACAAAACAAAATGTTAACAGCGTAACAATAAATAGATAATGCATTATGATCATAGACCCGAATATTTTTTAACAAGGATGAAAGCAAAGGAGGTGGTCTGTTTGGTCACCATTCATGCTTTCATGGGCTAAGTATGTCATATATTTTCAGTGATGTATCACTTTAAAGCTACATTCACAGATGCAGACCATAGTCTCTTATCACAATAAGCAGCACTACTCGAGATTGTTTCCCACTGATCAAAAACCACCTTTAGCTGTGACACATTTTTGTCTCTTAAATGACTGAATGTAAAAGAGTTCTCAAACTGCATTTTAAAATCAACGCGGACTCCACCACCACACTGGAAACATATTAGTGATTAATCATTCATGAATGCCTTCAGAGGACACTAAAGTCTGATGCTCTTCCACTTTGAAACTTCACACAGATACAGCCAAACTGGGTAAAAGCTTAAAGAAAAAGCTGTTTTACTGTTCAGAGACTTCTCAAATTGAAGACATTCATGTATGATTTTAGTGACAATATCACCAGAAGTATGCAGAAGTGAAGACAAAATTCATTAGGAAAGGAGGGTGAGACAAAACTGAGCAAAGAGGAAATGTTAACTAGCAAGAATTAAAGGCAAAGCTCCTGGAATCCTGTGACAATACCTTTGTCTCTACTTTAATCCCCAGAACCTGTATGAAAAAAAGGTGATAAGGAATGAGCTTGCATACAAATACAGTCCTGATTCCTGCAAGATTAAGTTGTAAAAATCAAATATGCTCATCAATAAACAGGTTAAATGATGTGTAACATTTCTAGGGCTGCAACGATTCCCCGAGTAACTCGAATAATTCGAGTATAAAAAATACTCAAAGCAAATTTGTTGCTTCGATGCTTTATTTAAACTCTGCAGCTCAGGGGTCTCCATGTAAGCGGAGCATTAGCAGAACAGATTCCCTTTAACACAAAGAGTTTTGTCTCTTACACATTACACTAGCGATCGTGTGGTACCAGAAGAACTGAGGGGCTCCGTCAAAATAATTTTTATGCCTGATCAGCAAGTGAAGAAAAGAGAATTTTGTAGTTGCTCCATCCACCACTGTTTGTTTGACACAGCATGAATGAATGAATGAAAGGAAGTTAAAATATAACTGTTAATACGAAAAAGTATTTCTTATCCGATTACTCGAATAATCGATGGAATAATCAATAGAACACTCTATTACTAAAATAATTGATAGTTGCAGCCCTAAACATTTCCATGTTCACCCACAACTGCCTGATCACCTCAGTCAGAGTTTGTGACAGCCGGCAACAACATCTCAAATAATGGCATCCTAAAGTTACAGACTATCTTTTCATTAGTATCAAATTATAAGGTGATTATAATTTCCCTGCACAAACCGCTCCTCTGACTGCTTTGTTCCTTTAATATTTACATTACCTTGGTGTTGAAGTGTTTACTGATGCAGCGAAGGATGTCCTGATCAATGCGGTTCAGAATCATCTCTGGAGGGGCGTTCACAGCAACCTGACCATAGCACAGGATTAACGTGCTTTTCACTTTCTCCACCTCGACATCATTTCGCTCCTGTGGGAAGACAAAGGGGGTACAGTTAGTTTATCTGAACTGTACTGAAACTTGGCATTTGTACAACACATTTTCCCTCTGAGACATAACAGTAATTTTTACTTTGAGCAGGTTGAAGATGCTCGGTGACTTCTTGAAGGCATCTGATTTCCCAAACTCATCCAGCTTAGCCAGAGTTCCCTCTAAGTGGCTGTTGGCACACAGACCAATGCCCATCGCAACTCCCTGAGAGACGCAGATTACAGAAATGTAAAGTTAGACCAAGTGTTGGACAAACACCATATAAACTGGTGTTCTGTATGAAAGAATATTTTTAAGTGACGTGTTTGAGGTACCTCTCTTTCAACTGCATCATTGTGTCGCGCTGTGAGGAGAATTTCCTGCAGCTGTTTTTTTACCAGCTCCTTATTGAAACAGTGCTGGAGAGTCGCTCCTATACATCGATACAGGAAGCTCTAAAAATAGACAATTTTGAAATCAACCAGTTTAGTTTTGTGAATATTTTTAAGCTTCACATTCGACTCAGTGTATTTAACTTTTCACCTTTCTGTATGTAATGTTCCTGGCAAAATAAATAAATAACTGTTTTTTTGTGTCAAGAAACCACATTGTTTCACTTTGCAAGGCTGTATCCTGCTAAGCATTCCTTGCAGCAGACGACCTAATCAAATTATACCTTGCAATTGGATTTACGAATGAGGAAGCACACTAAAATGTGCACATGGTACTCCCTGTGCTGTGCGCCGTCTGTGGTGTGACTTTTATTTCAGAATATTACAGTTTCAGGTCTGTTTTGAGGTTTTATCTCCTCTGCAGTTTAATAAAAAGGTACCTACCTTCTCCTCTAAGGCGTTGTTATATGTAGAGAGGTATTTTGTTGATTCAGCTGCCAACTGACATACCCACTTGTCATCATCAAGCGCTGTCAGGGTTTTAGACAAGAGCTGTCGACAATTTTAGCACATTGAGAATGACTGCCTAAATGAACTGATTTAAATATTTCCTTACAAAGCAGAGATCTTAACAGTCCAACTATACAAACAGCCTAATAAAGGTGACAACCATCATTCACTCTGTTCCCAAATATGTGGGAATTATCATATTGGGACCACATTTTAGTTTTGTTCAGCTGCAAAACACTGACGCATTCAAATAAGAAAATATCTGAAAGTACAAAAAACACACCTCCAGTAGCTTCTTGTCCCACTCTGTCTTATCCAGACTCTCTGCTGTTGACTCTATCAAAACCAAAAACACAGTCAGACTGGTCCACCAAAGTGGAGACAAATACTGTAAATGAGGAAAATGAAAAACTGTATAAGAAAAAAAAACTAGCGTGACAAACACTGAAGGGTAAAAGTGCCAAAACTTTAGCATCAGTTGGTGTCACTACAGCAATGCCACATTTCCTTCAAAGAAATTATATAATATAAATAAATGCATAAAATAATTATGTCCAATTATTTTCATACCCTCGAGTACTGTAACCAGTTGAGGTACTTCTTTGTCCCAGACTGTCTCTGCCTTGGGGTGAATGTTAACACTGAGGATTTGGAGGAGAGAGAGGGATGGAGCTCCATGGCCTCTGTTGTTTAATGGAAAAGCTGCATTCACCTACACAAACACAAACCAAGATACAAGCAGATACCTGTCACACATACATGCAAATGACAAACCTACAGACTGCAGTAAAATCTGTATGACTTGATTATTATGTTATTCTCAGCAAACATGGTAGAAAGAGCCAGAAATATAAACACAAATACAAAGAATTTTGTATTAAAAGTCACAGTGTGTGAAAGAAGTAAAAATGGCAACTGATATAAATAAATATACACATATACACACCACTGGATTATTTTAGCACAATAAATCCATAGAATTCATTTTTTACATTTTATTATAATATGTTGCTGCAGCCAGTTAGCTGACAATGGTCCACGTTTGTGCTCCTTTTGAATTTGCTTACCAGCAGTCTGATCATCAGTGTTTGGGGAGATGGTAGATTCACTGAAACACAGAGATGAGACATGTTTAACTTAAACAAATTATTCAGAACAAGAATTGTAAGAACACATTTCAGTGCTTTAAAAGTTATGTATAATGTTATTTTTTTTCCACTTCTACACACAACATTGAAACATAGACCAATTGAAGCAGACTGCTTTTTATACTTCAGTAAACTGTCCATAGCCTCGTACCTTCCTGTGTAAAGTCTATCTTGAAGCTGGGCTCCTGGTTATTTTTCTTCTTGTTGCCCAGCACTATAAGACTCTTACAGAGAGGAGTAGTGGCATTGCTGTACTGTGTAGGGGTCAGATAGTACAGCAGCTTGGGCCATAGTACCTTCAAACAACAAAATGCATATGTTAAGTATCGCAGCAATGCTCCTCCAATTTACACAAACAACTGACCTAAACTGCTAGTCAGGAAATCTAAGTTTCACACATGCACAGCACTGAAAAAGTCTTCACAAACTCCTGCAGCTAACAGTGTTTCTCTGAACAAGAGATGTTAATATAAGCAGCATTAGATCAACACAGACAGGCAGAAACTGTACATACATCAGCTAGTCGTCCAACAGTGGTCGTGAGAAGATGAAGGGTGTTGTCACACATTGATCTGAGTGACTCATTAGTCACCTCCTCTGGATCTGTGGGCTTCTGGCTTCGCTAAAGAGACACGTGCACAGTTGGGAACACATATTTTACTTTTAGCATCTTCAACGGTTCTTTCCATACAGCAACATTTTTTTTACATTTCTTTAATCTGGGAAGTTAAAGGCCTCAAATTCTGCAGGTTTGAAACATCCTGTCACTGATTACCAATAATTTTGGACTCTGTATGGTACATTAACCTTATGGTAAAGTGTTAGTTTATTTGTACTGAATGAAAGTATAGGCAGGTATGTGTCTGCCTGCTTAAATGTCTATTTTTGTACCTTAGTCATTTTAATTAAGCAGAAAATGGAAAATTACATTTGTTTTTACTGTCCTGTGCAAATAAGCCACTATACCAACATACATATAAAATATTGAAAAAGCAGCTTTAACAAAAAACTTCCACACAAATGAGAAAAGAAAAAAAAAAAAAAAGAGAGAGAAATGAACACTAAAGGAGTTGTACCTGATATGTGTCATGTAAAGCACAGTGTTGAACTATGAATCTAACCAGTAACTCCCCTCCTTCTAACTCCAAGTAGCCATGATGAGCCATGGCACTGATCACTTGGACCACACGCTTCTTCACCTGAGAAACACAAATATGCTGAGTCAGACACAAGAGTAAGCTGTGACAATGACTGGAGTACTTAAAGACCTAAAAGCTTAAGGAAAAGGGTAAAAAAAAAACAAGAGCAACAATCAATTCATCCACCCATCATGATTCCATTTAACAGCAGGATACTGTGTTACCTTGTTGCTATGGTCAGCCATGGGCTGTCTGATGCTGGCCAGAATCAGCAGCTTCTTGCTCTCCATAGTAGAAGCTGTAATAAACATGCAGAAATAAAGTAAAGACTCGAAAAAAAAAAATCAGACAACAAAACAAAGTAAATAAATAATTATGTGGTGAGCATTTATGTGCACACATACACATAAATTAATACTATGGAATCATTTATGGAAAACTGACCAACTTGGTTCAGTTTCTTCTTGAAATGTCTTGAAATGTCTGAAGAGTGACAGACGCAAGCGTGTGTGATCAGAGAACAGCTAATGTCATGTTTGGGTCTGTTATCGTAATTCCTTACTGGATGAATTGATGAGGTGACGAAGCACAGCCAAGGAGCCCATCCTGCTTCGCTCGTTACTGTTCTCCAACTTCTGAAGAACAAACATAACCATGCGATCTGGGAAAGAGTTAGCTAGACGTAGAGAATTGGAAGTTAAAAAAAAAAGAAAGAGAGAGAGACAGAAATTTAAATGTGAAATACGTATTGTGTCAGAGAAACAAAAAGGAGGTCAAAAAAAGGCAAAGACGAGCAAAGCAAGAAAGAGGAAGAGTCCACAAACTTCCAGTTAATCTAATTGCCTTATGGTGGAAACTGGGTCTAGCACTAATGCATGATCTCATTACTGCTCTTGTGACTCCCTAGAACTAAACCAGATAGAAAAGCCTGGAGCTGCCGGACAACATTCAACTGTCAACATACACTTAACATGAACAACAAGAAGACATTAAATAGAGAGATACTGTATACAAATAAACACACACACAAAAATCAGTACCAAGTAAACTGAAGCAGCGCAGGACCTCATTGTGGTTCTTGACAGTCGGAGGGTTATTGTAGTCAACAGGGGCAGACACCTGATAGAGACCAAGGAAGAGTTATCATGTTGTCTGTAATAGCAAATTATTCTGGTGAGTTTTAGTTAAATCAGGAAAATAAATGGCTCACCACAGCGCAATTACTACCCATGAAGTACTATTCTTATTCTTCTTATGAATATTGTTACCACTGCAGTTATTATCATTACAACAACAACCGCGGAGAAAAAAAAAAACCAAACAAAAAATTAAACAGTATATATGCATTCGGCATGGGCCAATCATGGGTTTCTAATGCGGTTTCTGTGGTTTCAGATGTCATGGTTGAAATGTGCTTTTATATGGTTGCTGTGAAAAATGTTCCTAACAGATTTCACAGCAACCATATAAATTCAGCAAATGTGCTTTTAAGCAGTGTTGTATATTGCAGTTATAAAATGAAGCAAAAGATTACAGGAGGAACTGATAAGTGCAACCGCTGTAACTGACACCGTTGCTGTAACATGCCATCGCTCCCATCGGGCCAAGTGTCAGCTGAGTCACAAGGATATGAAATCATCAGACCACAGTGATTGTGACTGTCATTTGATTCATCACAAAAGAAAACAACATGGGTAAACAACCTACAAGAAATAACCCAGTCTACTCAGCCACAGATTTGGGCTTTCAATACTGTAAGCAGTTCTCACACCCAACAGAAACAATACAACACAATTCTTCTAACAATTTGTTTTCGACCACTACACCATGTTATCAATGAAAACAATATATTACTACACAAAGAAACAAAGAAATGTACTTGAAGTGTACCTGTTGATGCAGTGCAAAGAGTAGTGCCTCCAGTTGTGTCTCCAGCACCCTGCTGCCCATGTTGACAGAAGCATCTAAGACTTGGCACAGACTCTGGTTTAACAAAACAAACAAACACACACACACACACACACACACACACACACACACTTTAAGATAAATTCCTACTTAAAGCCAGGATAGAGTTTAGAGATGGACAGAGAGTGATGGCCCCTCATTTCCTCACCTAAATGATTCTAAATGACTTTTTTTTTTTTTTTTTACAAAAATTCATAATGACCTCTGCATTAGAGCCACCGCACCCACCTTGCTAATGACGTAGTGCTCGTTGTTTTTCTTGTACAGGGAGAGGATGGCAGGAACAAGTCTGGGAATCTGCTCCTCCAGTTTATCGCTGGCCATCAGGTGGCACATTGATCCCACTGCCTCAGCCACCGTCAGCCTCAACTGGAAACCAAACATACAGAAAACGAGGCAGAATATGAGGTGGAAGACATGACGTGGGGAGCACTTGGGACATGTTAAAACAATTAATAATATGAATACCCTACAGATCAACAGCCTGTGATTACAGTAAATATTCTGTCACAGAACAAGTATCTTTTTGATAAAGAAGATAATAAATAAATAATAAATGAATGGTAGCGCAATGGTTTAATAGTTTGGCTTCGTAACACAAATTAATGAAGACTCAATAAAAAAGTAGTGACGTCATCCTCTTCTTATTAAGTGTTGTGACTGTTGCAACTATTTTATTGACAAAAAAACAAAAAAAACAAGCAGCACCTTCCAGAATACTCAAAAACTGCCTTTGTGGTATTTCCCGGTAAACCAGTGTGCCTCCATGATGGGAGAAAACTGCACAAAACAGAGCCCCAGGATGCTACTGGATTCTAAATGGTTCCAAATTATTAACAGACAACCTCCGGACAAGTGGAAGAAAATGGATGGAAAATTACACCAAAAGTGTTTTGTCAGTACATTTTTGCAAGCTGAGAAAATGTATTTGTTATTATTGTTGGGGTTTTTTGCCACTTTACATGGCTTACTTCTGCTTCCTTTATGATTCAGCTTCCTTCAACACTGCCTCAACTCGTGACTTCATGAAAGTTGCAGGTAGTTTGTCACTTGTATGGTCTACTGTAGTTCAGTTTATAATGCTCAATTCACAAAAATCAACCAACCTTGGGCTCTCTACTTTGCAACCAGTTATTGAAGAGGATTTCAAAAGCAGCATAGATTTCACTGGAGAATGTGTCTTTTCTGACCGAAGGATCTGGAGCCTTGTCTAAGTTGGCCAGGTACTCCAAGATGCTGTCGCTGAAATGACACAGAGCTGCAAGAAGAGAAGCAAAACAAAGAGGGAAACAGAGGAAGATGGGAAGAGAAAAGCAGTTTGATTACAAAGTGCAGGGAAAGGGAACATGTGAATGTTCGGAATGTGGATTTTTTTGTTTAGTTTGTTCAGTTAAAATCTAAGAAATTGCTTGAAAACAGGTAGGGTGGTTCTTACCAGAAGAGAAGACCCACTTCATGTTGTCCTGTTTTGCCATGCTCAGCATGGGTAACATGGTTCCCAGAATAGCATTCAGAAATGGTACCATGCCATAAACTAGAAAACATAGAAGATTACACACTTAGTACATCCCACTTTCTCTATAAAAGCAGTGAGACATACATTGTATTTTTTTTCTGCACTATCCTCCTAATGTTTACACACTGCAAAGGTACAGAAAGGTTCTAAGCAAATGGCATTAAACATTAATGCATGCATCATTTAAATGCATCTTTCTATTGGGTTATTTGGCTATGGCCACAAAGGACTTCCATTCAGATATAAGTGTTGCAGATAACTGAGACTATTTTTTTTTTTAATTATTCAGTATTTTCATATTTCATTTTGTTGAGTTTCATGCCATGAAACACTGATTCAAGTTTAAATGTAGCATTAGTAACATCAGCCACACTTTAAATGCACCACAGACTGACAAATTTTACCTGTAAGTCCTGTTACTCTGCAGGTTTAACAGGTTTACCTTTTTCTCTGCAACTGCTGAATGCTTTCTTTGTGAGCCAATATTCGGACCTGGTCTGCATGTGGGCTTCCTTACAGTATTAGTACACATGTTTCCCCTTCCTTCCTTAAAAATGTTCTTACCATTTGACTCAGAGAGGCTTGCTAGTGTTTGGACTACAAAGAAGTGAGGCAGGACCCCCGGCTGGAACTTGTTTAATATCTCCTCCATGATATCATTGATGTGCTTGTTACCCACCGCGACCAAGATATTACTGGCTGCTTGCTGCCAGTCCGGGATGACCTCCTGAATCAACCAGGATGGCAGAACAACAATAAAAAGGATGTAAGACAGGGACTGCATGAGACTGTATGACAGTAAGGGGGATATTATCTGAAACTAAATCATGTAATGCCCACACTCTTTAAAAATATAACCATCAATAAATAAAAGTAAATATTCTACCTTTGATCGGGTCATTTCATCTGAGGCGAGGGAGATAGTACTCTTTATCCTGGGGAGACTGATCTCTTCTATCCTGCAGCCAACAATCAGCTCAATAGTCTGAAGAATCACAACTCTGTGGCTCACCACCAACTACACAAAGATCAGATGAAGAGGAGGAAGACATGAAGAGGAGATATAAAAAGATGAAAAAGAAAAAAAAGGACTAGAGGCAGGCCTGGGATTGGACAACATCAGCTGCTTTGGGACCACACAAATAATAAGCCTTCATTTTGACACAGGCTGACAGACTAATAATGTGAAAACATTACCAGCCTCACTGATGAAGCACTTAATAATGGAGAACAGGAACACAATGGAGCAAAACAGAACATTTAAATGGTGGACCAGTAGTTCATCTGTAACACAATACTGTAACTGCCTTCAAATAAGCAAAGAAAGTATTAATTAACATTTTACACCATCTCCATAAGAAAGCCATCAACTAAAAAACTGAACAAGGTCAGTGGCTACAACAGTATCAAAAGACTCTGCAGCTTAAACAATCTCATTGATTGCTGTGCAGTGAAAAAAATGTACAAAAACAAAAACCGTATTTAACTGTTCATATTGCTTTTAAACACTGAATAAAATTTGCAGTTGTGTTTTAGTTAAGTAAATTATAGTTGATGTCTGTTTTAGTACAGACTCTCACTATTCTGAGTTGTTACCTTTGGATGTTTCACTAAGTAGTCCTGACACATGGCCAACACTCGGTCTGGCTGCTGTTTTCCCAGAGTCAAAATAGACTTCCTGACCTGCTCCTGGACCTCTGAGTCTTTATCAGTGGCTGCATCAAGTAGAGCCAGGGTCACCTCTAAAAGGAAAACACAATCTCAGAGACATATCGGAGTAGAAAAGGAGTAAACACAAATGGATGGACAACATTTTAGAAACCTGAAATGACCTATGTTAAATACATATAGCTTAGCCTTCAGAAGAGAAGAGACAAGACTCACGTTCAACATCTGTGTCATCCATGGTGGACACTAAGGAGCTCTGGCTTCCAGGAGCTTGAGGGCAATGATGGATTGTTTCTCCTAGGATACAGATGGGCTAGAGCTATGGAAGACAGCAAACACTGTTCTTGAAGCTACCATTTTGTTTTTTTTTTTTAGTGGAAATAAGCCTCAGTTTTTAGGAGCAACCAAAATGATTTATTTCTCACCTAAAATGTTAATATTACCATGCCAGTAGGATGTTCCTTTATAAAATATATATACCAAGCGCCCTATGTTTGCAGTAATTATGCAGAAACATGACAACCAGGGGTTAAAGTGGGTCGGAATTATCCGGAATGACATTTCAGCACCTTCAGTTAATGATTAACTCAATCTGATAGGCAGGTTAGTGCATTCTATGCATTCTAGTGAGTTAATTTTTCATGTGCTGCAGCCTGGCTTTGCGTCCAGTGATGGCATGGAGATACTTGTTCAGTAATAAAAACAAACAAAACAATGACATCCAACTGTCCACTTACACCTTCAACACACTTTTTCCTTTTCATCCCTGTGATGCATTCATGGTGCTGGTGTAAATAAGGTTTCGGTCTTGGTACTCAGCATCTAGTTAGTGCCACAGAAGAGGAGTGAGCACTGTTTTTAAATGGCAAGTAATTTCAATTTTAACTTTTCAAACAGCTCAACAAATATCAGCAAACACCCAAACAGTCACAAAAAGCCAAATGTACAGTTGCTGTACATTTGTTGAATTTCCCAGGGAAAAGGAAAGAAAAAATGTGTGACATTAATAGACTGAGAAAGATGTAAGAAAAACAGGACGAGAGAGGAACATGAGAAATAGTTTTCAAAGCACAGGGCCTGGAATTTTATAAACTGAGAATTTAAGTCTTATACGCAGTGTTAGAGTTTTAAAATCAGATACTGGATCTACATGATCCATCCAGCCATTCTCTTCTGCTTATCCTGCTAAGGGTTTTTTTTTTTTTTTTGGGAGGGGGGGGGGGGGGGGGGGTACCCGGGAGAAAACCCAAGCAGACATGGGGAGAACATGCAGGCCAAGGTGAAATTGAACCTAGGACCTCCTTGCTGTGAGGCAAGTAGTGCTAACCACCATGCTGCCCGGATCTACGTGATGTATTGCTGAATTATGTTTCTGTGATACTTTTTGCAAAACAAACTGAAGTATACCAACTTTGTGTTATTCAAAGGTTACATGAAAATACCAGTTTAGAGCTGGATAAACTGGTTAGATTGCAGTACTGCAATAAAGTTTATACCAATGCACTATATTGGACTGATAACATCTAGGGTACTGCTACTAGGTTAAATCAAGGGTAGCAGACATCAGTTTAAGGTGCTGCTGATTAGATTAACTCACTGAATTCTGCCTTTTATACTATTAACAGCTGTATATATCTTGTTGAATTCAGATGGCCAAATCCACAATCAGAGCAGCATCAGTTCAGCCTATCAGTCTGTACACAAAGAAAAATCTGCTGGAGCTCATAGAACAAATAATTATTTTCCTCATGCTGCACTGCTACTGCCCATCTTAGTTCCAACGCCTGCCAAATCCCACTTTAACCCCTGACAACAGCTTCTCATTTAGAGTTAATTATATTAGGGGAGATGGTTGATATTGACCAATGTGGCAGGTTCATGTCTGAGACATGCTAACATCTATTAATGAGTTTAATGCTGTATTCAACCAAAAGCTGCCATTATCCGTGCAGTTGTACCTAACTTTATATCAGCCCGCCACGCCTGCTCTGCTCACTGGTTAACATCATTATCAGCTTAAACGTTGCTGCTAGCTTGTTCATTTTTATTTAATTTTACATTGCTTAAGCCATAAAGAAAGATGACATCACCGGCAAACACACCTTGTGGGCGAAGCTAAATAAAGCGGTTTGAGTGAAGCCATTTGTAGATCGTTTTACTGTTTAACTTTTAACTTTAACCGGCTTGGGTGGTGATGCTGCTGTCGCAACCGACCCCTAAGACTCGTTAGCGTGCTAACCTAGCAGCAGCAGCTGCTACGGAAGAGCTACTAGCCTCCTTACTGAAGCAAAACAACAGCCTTTCTAATTTGGCTAACTCACCAGCTCCCAGTGAGCGTCTGCCAGACTGCAATCTCACACCACACTGTCAAGTCTTCTCTCGGTGTTTAAAAAGCAAAAAATTAACGTTAGCGCTGTAAGCGCCTGACTAAAGACTGCAGGTGTAAACACGCCTGGTCATGTGCTTTCAGTCAGCAGGGACGTATCAAGCAGGGGGCGTGGCCAGGGTGCAGACCTGAGACCCACAGAGCTGCTGCCACTACTGCTGCCGCCAGGTCTGCAGACATGACTCAAGCGTGAAATCTGTCTGTGGAGGAGTGAAAACGGCTGCAACGGTGGATAAAGTGGGTGTGAGTATTTAATGTAGTTTAGTTGAAGAAACTACATTGAGTGGGATTTCACTCACTTTTCACTTACTAACAAAATAATAATAGGAAATATCTACATGCCCGAATAGGGGTGGGGACGGGGGGTGGGGACAGGGGGGGTGTTCTATCTACAGAGACAATCCTTGGGTCTTTTAGGACTTTAACAGTGTTACATAGAGTAAAAATGGATGCAAATTCCAATCTTGTCTTGGACCTACCTGTGAAATAGTATTGTTATAAAGAATCCAGTTATTTTGTGTGACATTTAGTATCTCCGATAGACATGAATATTCTACCAGACAGGTTACAGGAGGAGCACAGCAAGAACCAATCCAATTAAAAGAAGAGTTTTATAGAGCTATGAAGAAATTGACATTACATTAGATATTTAACACACTTTCCAGTTTATATCCAGTTTCCCTCCAGCCTTTCTCTCATGTTTAAAAAAGGGCAATAAATTAACGTTAGTGTAATGAATTTCCAGTGGAATTCATCATGAACATGTAAATTTTTAATTGATTATTATTTTTAAAACATCTTTCTATTATTCAAACTTAACCTAAAAACAAGACTAGCTGGGCCTGGTATAAGCTTATTCTTATAAAATTGTTGGTGAAAAAAGAATAAAGTATTCAAACTAATTTTATTAATTTCCTTTAAAACCTTAAAGCTGGAGCCACAAAGAATCACAGCAAAGGACACTTTCTGACACACAGAGGACATACAGATTTTGTCCATTTACAATGATGCTACTGCCAGCCTAAATGTCATCAACAGTCAGTAAGATGCATTAGCATCATTTTCTATAATTATGCTTTAAAATTAAATTAAATACATAATTTAAGGGTGTTGCACGAAAGGACACCAAAACCACTTTCAGTGGTCTGAAAATAAATCTTTCTGAGAGGAAACACTTACCATACACACGTCATGGGCTTCATGGGGGGTCTTCAGGGACATAACCTTGAATGGGGTCCTTCAGCTAAATATAGTTGTCATGGAATGGCCCAGTTTAAAAATCGGGATATGGCCTCACACCATGGAACAGTGTTTTCAGGGACAAATTGTATGATGACATCTACTCCCTCCGACTAACCATCTGCTGGGACTGTGCTGGCCGGCCCCCTCATAGCCCTGTGACTGTCATATTGTGTACCCTGCTGCTCAGGTTATGACAGGTCCCTGTGCCCCTAAACTGGATAAACTATTGAAAGCTATTAAAATATATATAATCTGCTAACAAAAAATAAAAAAAATTAATCTACTTAAACAATGGATTGACACTGTGAACTAATTCAGAAAAAAGTGAAAGCTCCCTGGTTCAGAACAGGGAGGAGACACAGATCCCTGTGGGGCTATGTCAGGAAGGGCATCCAGTGTTCATGCTCTCAGACGTAGCAATTATACAAAATAAAACTCACATATGCAAATTAATATTTGACTTCTTTTTTTTTTCTTTGTTATCAGAGGGTTCAAAAAACAATCCAAAAAAAGATTTTTCTGACAATTATTTCATGGCATTGACCTTTTTCTGAGGTTCGCCATATTCATCATTGCACAGCATTGCCTCTCCAAACAGTAAGATGTATGAGTTTCACTCACTGTTTTCTGGTCATGAAGTTCTGCTCAGCAGTCTGCAACTGTTTACAGAACTGGACTTTATCACTTTTATCACTGTTCAAACATGAAGAAAGCAACTAAAACTGCTGTTTTCCCTGTTTATACACACGACTTTGGGACAAAAAAGAGTTGGGCATCAGTTATTTCCTGAGGAAGTTCATTGCTTACATTTCAAAAGACTAACATGAGCTCACTGTACCAGGAATGATAAATCAGAGACTCCATATTACAGCTGTGTGGCTTATACCAATACATATAATTACAAAGCTGTCTTTGATGATAAAAACTAGACTTTTTGACACAGACTTAGTCTGACTGACCTTTCTCATGCAGTTATGATTACTTCACTTCTTCTTTTGTTCTCTGCACACACATTCTAATATAACATCTTTATTCAACCAGACCCTAAAAAATAATGGATAAAGAGCCTGTTCAGTGGTATCATTGCCACAGTTCACTTTCATGTTAGTCTTACTAGGAGCATGGTGAAGGACGACTGTAAAATACCTTGTTGTAGATGTAAATGTGGGACAATTAGCATTCTCCATGAGCCTGAGTGAATATAAGGAGGCAGAAGATCATATGAGAAATGGAAAAGAAAAATTAATGATGACAGATGAGGAGGATATACAACAAAAACACTAAAATGCATTCGAAGCGGGTGGTATTAGGGATATAGTGTGTGTTTTAACTATGTTGTAGACGGTGATCTCCTTCCACTGTTCTGCAGGCTTTTGTTTCCACTGCAGGACAAAACTTGTTATTGGAGTTCCTCCACTGGCAGGTGTGGTTTTCAGTGAGAAGCGGACTGAGGCTGGACCTGAAGAGGCTGACAGGTAGAGAGGTGGACCGGGCTGAGCTGATGAAAATAACAAAACATAAATCAGTAACATGCGTCAGAGTGTTTATAAATAAAGAATAAAGACACTTCTTTTTCATTTAATTGTTCATCAGTACAACGCATTTCCAGAAGCATTGATGGCCATGCAGGAATACAATCCACCATCAGAGGGCACTACCTCATCAATCATCAACATCATCCACCACTCGGACACGGCCTGAAGTTGAACCCTGACAGAGAGAAAGACACAAAAGATAAACATAAAAGTTAAAAACTACCCATGCAAATTGCCATATAGTCATATAAAGGTCCATAACTACCACTGTGGCTCCATGGTCAGAGCAGGAACACTAATTTATGATTATACAGTTATATTTGTATCAAATTTTTCAATTTTGCACTTGGTACTAACACATTTCCTTGAATTGAGGTGTACTTTTTCCTGCATGAAACTGAGTGTGCACTGTTGTGAGTATAAGTATATATGTTTACACATTCATACCAGTGTACGTCCATTTCACTTGTTGAGCCAGTGTAATTCAGGTTGAGGATGACCAGTCACCTTACAGGACACAGATGCAGCCTGTCTGTATTTAAGATAAGGTTTAAAACTTTCCTTGTTGATCAAGCTCAAAGTTAGGGCTGAATCAGTTGACCCCAAACCCTCCCTCAGTTACTTTGCAATAGGCTTCGACTGCTGGGGGGCTTCCCATCACACACTGAGTTTTTTCTTCCTCACTTAACTGTTTTCACTCTCTGGGTTTATACGCCACTCTGCATTTAATCATCATTATTAATCTCTTAATCTCTCTTCCACGCTGTGGAAGAGAGATTTCACTGTCGAAGGAGCTGCAGGCAAAGGTTATATTTTAGTAAATTTTCTGCTGAAGTGAGAGAGGAAACAGAAAAAAATAGCAGAAAGTATTCATGTCTTTCCTTCCATTGTCCACATTTTCTTCGCCTGTGGGTTCTGCTTTTCCTGGTCCTATGTCCATTGTTCTCTGGCCTTTAACTGTCCTTCAGTCTTTATGGCAGGCTCACTATTCTTTCCCATGACCTACAACAAGCCCCTAAGCCTTATTGCAGACCAAGTGTTGTCTTTCAAAACCTGCAATACCCCCATAATCGTTATCAAAGGTTTTTCTCTGTCCAGGTTCATCTTTATTTCTCAGCTTCAATCTGAATCCCTCACTCAGCCCCTCTTTCCTTACCATATTTCCTTCGGTTAGTATTAATGTCAATATTCTGAGCCTTTCATATCATGCTGTGGCTAAATTGTCTTTATTTTCACTCGAAGCTAACCTCCTTGCTACGGCAAGACTGTTTTTATTTCTTTTTGTCCTTTTTGTTGGGACTCTGCTGTTTTTGGTCCTAACCGAAAGATCGTCCTCTCCTGTTTTCATCACATGTGGTTTAGATGAATTTGACCCACATATTTGTTCTGATGTGAATCAGATTATACTTGTTTTCCAATTTAGAAAAAAAAAAAAGCTTATAAATAAACTAAACAGCCACTGACATTATGAGCCGAAGGGGAAGTTTTTAATTCCATCCCAGCTTAACAACTCAATTACGAGATTTACCAGAATGGGGTCCTGTTTATTTTGACTTGAAGTTTATTTTGGTTGCCATTATATGAGTGAATGAATTCATGCCCAAACACTGTGCTTTGCCAGCAGCTGATACCAAAGGTTGCAAAACATCTCAGAGAGAGAGAAAAATAAAGTGTGTTTTGAAGAATTTTAACATCTTGATACAGTGGGGAACTTGTGAGTGCAAGGTTTGCTAATGCTAACAGAGATGCAATCCCATTTAGATTGTTGCAAAATCATCACTCAATGCAGACGTGGTGCATTTACATGTAGGAAGTTAGTTAGTCGAAGTGGAAGAGACACAGAGTTTGCAAACCGGCACGTAACATCATGCAGCATTACTGTAAGTTGTTTGCTGGGGTATTTTTGGGGGGTCTTATCTCTGCCACTGCTATTGACAGAAGCCCTTTCTTTTGTTGGGCTGCTGCCTTTGGGACATGATGAAAGGAAAAGAGAGGACTTAACAAATAAACACATTCAGTAAACCAATTTTCTTCACCACGCTCTCACACATAGTAAACATATCAGATCAACTCAGATACAGTAACAAAGTCCATTCCACACAACAACAAATACTGGCCACCATCTGCGGGACTGATAACCTTCTTATTAACAGTGTATTCTCATTGTTCAGTACAAAATATGGATTCACATATAACAGACATATTACCCAAATCATTTCTAGAGCATTTTAAAAAAAATGAAAACAGTCCTTTTTTCCCAATAAAATATAGTTTGACAAAACAAAGTAGTTCAATAAAGTAAAAATTACTCAAAATAAAAGACTTCAATTAAATTACCTGAATGGAAATGAAATGAGGTAAAATAAAGGAGCTGTACAGAGTTAAGAAGTAAGAAAGGCTTTTTGTATCTGTCCTTGTAACACTAGTCAAATCAGCCTGTTATTGAAGGAGCTCTAATATGTTCAGTGAGCTTCAGTGTCAGATGTGTGTAGTTATCAGATAGTCACACAGCCTCACAGATCAGTTTATCCAGTCTGTTGGTGTCACCAGAAAGTCATCAACATTTTACCGCACACATTGTTTCCTAAGCAGATGATTTCACTCAGACCACTCCACAAAATCATCAACTAGTGTAGCGCTGCACTGACAGTCTGAAGTGTACAAGGTGAACAGGAATGGAGACAGCACAGTTCCTTATGGTGCTCCTGTACTACTTACCACCATGTCAAACAAAGCATTGCCCAGTGTAAAAAATCTCTGGCCTGTCTGTTAGATGATGATGATGATGATGATGATGATGATACTTTATTGATCCCACAATGTGGAAATTACAGTTAACAGAACACCCATCCAAGAAGACAAAACAAACAAACATGGGGAGATAGGTGAACTGTGGCCATGCTGCCCCCCCTTCTGGAGGTGCTGCCATTAAAAAGACAGAAACAATAGTGAAAACATTTAGGGATGAGTGAGGAAAAAAATCATCTCATACTTTGTATACATACGCACATACACGGTGTAAGGTTACAAAAACCTCTGCGATAGAGCAGAAACATAAAGCATGGGAGCACTAGGGTGGGGAGGGATGGAAAGGGGAGCCAGCGGAGGCGAGAAGGGGGGGTCGGGCTACTGTGGGGCTGACTCAAACTCCCTCCTCAGCTAACAGTTCTGATAAGATGTAGAGTTCATCAGCAGCTAGGTCAAGGAGATCAGTCCAACACAGGTCAGAAGAAGACAGGACAGCGGGGGCGTAGAGCATCTATTTACAAAACATCCTGGAGACAATTTGATAAGCGGCAGTCCAAGGCCGCCAGGGAGCCAAATTCCTGATTCTACGACTTGTTTTGGTACAGACTGTACTGATTAATTTGTTGACAGCCTTTAGTCTTTCTGGCACCTCTCTGTGGCGAAAAAATCCAATTCATCCGAATCTTCTTGGTTCGTTCCTTCGCCGTGCAGAAACAGATACATACATCTCCAAGATCTTACTCCTCCGAATCAACTCCAGATATACAGAGTCTGAGTTTGAGTCTGTACCTTCCTGTATTCCCGTCATGAGCAGCCTTACCAAGGCCAGACAGCTGCCTAGACTTCCTTAATTGCAACGACAAGCCAGGTATCTCCAGGTCCAATTCGGAGAAATCCCAGTGTCAATAAGCCAAATGTGTGTGTCCTCCATTGACAATATGACCAGGCACATCATCTTCCACACCACACAGGAACCACAATGTAGGCAGCTGGAATGTCAATTAATAAGAGGGAATAGGGTTTTCCTTCCCCCAATGTCCTCGTGGTGAAAATTTGATCAAAACAATGGCATTGAGAGACCAGCTGAACAGATCCATAATTATAAATTCCAGTTTGGAAGTTGTGTGAAGAGAGGCTCTAAAGCAGCAAGCAGCAAAGCAGGGTAAAAAGGAAGGGCTGGGGAGAGAAGAAAAGTGCGACCGTCTCCGCTGAGAACTGAAGAGAAAAAAAAGGTAGTGGGTAATCTGGGAGATGATGGACCAATCTCATATTGTACAGAACAAACTGCGCCATCATACTTTAGCTAGTAGTGGGCATTTTTTCATGCTAATCAAATTTACCACTACACAGCATTGTATCTGCAGTCAAGCTCACAGCTTGAATTTTTTTCTCTTCGTTTTCTTGTCCCGAGGTTTTCTTCAGTAGTATCCAACAGTTTAAATACCTGGAGTTGATCTCTTCCTAAATGTTCAAACACAAAGAAAGCAACTTAAACTACTGTTTAATCAAGTTTAATGGAAAGCTGCATTTTGAGACAAAAAAAAAAAGAGTTTGATATCAGCTACATTTTATTTCCAAAAGAATTCACTCATCTGCCTTCACACACATATGAACTTGATCCCATTCTTAATCCATAGGGTTTAATATGATGTCGGCCCACCCTTTGCAGCTATAACAGCTTCAGTTCTTCTGGGAAGGCTTTCCACAGGGTTTAGGAGTGTTTATAGGAATTTTTAATAATTCTTCCAGAAGCGCATTTGTGAGGTCAGACACTGATGTTGGACGAGAAGGCCTGGCTCACAGTCTCCGCTCTAATTCATCCCAAAGGTGTTCTCTCGGGTTGAGGTCAGGACTCTGTGCAGGCCAGTAAAGTTCTTTCACACCAAACTCGCTCATCCATGTCTTTATGGACCTTGCTTTGTGCACTGGTGTGCAGTCATGTTGGAACAGGAAGGGGCCATCTCCAAACTGTTCCCACAAAGCTGGGAGCGTGAAATTGTCCAAAATGTCTTGGTATGCTGGAGCATTAAGAGTTCCTTTCACTGGAACTAAGGGATTTAGCCCAACTCCTGAAAAGCAGCCACAATCCCCCCTCCACCAAACTTTACACTTGGCACAATGCAGCCACACAAGTATCGTTCTCCTGACAACCATCAAACCCAGACTTATTCATTGGCTTGCCAGACAGAAAAGCATGATTCATCACTCCAGTGAACCCATCTCCACTACCAAATCATGCCTTCAGAGTCCAGTGGTGTTGTGCTTTGTACCACTGCAGCTGACGCTTTGCATTGCACTTGATGTAAGGCTTGGATGCAGCTGCTTGGCCACTGAAACCCATTCCATGAAGCTCTCTATGAACTGTTCTTGAGCTAATCTGAAGGCCACGTGAAGTTTGGAGGTCTGTAGTGACTGACTCTGCAGAAAGGTGAACTCTGTACACTATGCACCTCAGCGCTCGGTGATTTTACTTTGTAGCTGAGTTACTGTTGTTCCCAATTGCTTCCACTTTTTTATAATACAACCAACAGTTGGAATATTAAGTAGCAAGGAAATTTCATTCCTGCACGGTACCATGCTGGAATTCATTGAGCTCCTGAGTACAGTACACAGTAGTTATAGGTAATTCTAAAAGGCTCAGTCAATAAAGAAAAAAATGTTTTTCTCTGTGTTCATAATTTTACTGTATGTGATAAATATGCTAACAAAAGGTGAGCAACATTCATTTGGTGAGTAAAGAGACATAAAACTGCTTTACAAGTCAAAGTTTTTATAAAACACAAAACAGAAGTAACATGTATATACAACCATGCACAGTGGAAAATACATAATCACACCATTTCAAAAACAAACATGCATATCTCTCAACCAGAAGTTACTTCAAAAATGTTATTTGAACAGCTTTTCTGCAAATATTAATTTGGTCATAGATACAAAAATGACTGACATCAGTCCACTTTGCTGCAAGTGACTATGTCATACACATCAGCTATTATTACAGGTACTTTAAAGAGGGGTCTCATTTAAAAAGTTACTTTCATTTAAAAGTCCCCTAAGTGGTCAGTGTTGTAGCTGCAGAGCATTAAAAACCTTTCACAAAAAGTGCTTCAGAACAAAACTGGCTAAAAAGTCCAATTATGCTTTTAATTTTCACAACTGCTCTCATTTGGTTATGATATGGCTGAAAAACAATAAATATCAACACATATTAGCATACTTTAAATTAAGGCCAGGTATGTCTAGGTTTAGTAGGTATTGCCAATTAAATGATCCACATGGTAAAGCTGCAGTAGTCAGTGTTGTATAAATAAGATATCTAGTCATAGACATAAGTTAGTAGAGCTGCCACAGTGTAATAATAAAAAAGTTAGTAACAAAAAAGAAATCTGAAATAATGTGGAAGGTAAACCTCTGTTGTGCCTTTCAGATTTTTTTTTTTTACATAAATCAAGTGGAAAATTACACAGTAACAACAATGATTTTACCCTGTAAACCACAGATATGAGGATTACCCTGTTAAAGAACATTTATTATGAACTAGTCTAAATTAGAGCAGACATAATAACAAAACAAAACAAAACAAAATTCCGACAAAGTTGCCTGCCTGTAGTCAGCCTATGAACCATCAGGTCAGCCACAAGCTTGAGGAGAGGACAGTGCTGTACTCAGAATCACTGTCCTTTGACTGCAACAGTTCAGAGGTTTGGATCAGGCCAAAATCAGCCAGTCTTCTATGGAGCGTAAAGATGTTTGCCCTTTCCCATTGCAGTTATGATTACTTGACTTCTTTTTGTTG
This sequence comes from Archocentrus centrarchus, assembly GCF_007364275.1. Taxonomy (NCBI): domain Eukaryota; kingdom Metazoa; phylum Chordata; class Actinopteri; order Cichliformes; family Cichlidae; genus Archocentrus; species Archocentrus centrarchus. The sequence goes on along the minus strand of NC_044361.1, from coordinate 14,056,985 downwards.
TTGTCTGTACATCGGATTTTATCTTCCCTTCTTTATTTTCTTGGCTCACGCATTAACAGTGGACAGGTCTGTATCTGGTTGAATTGTCCTGTGAGACAGAAATAATTAATCGGTGAGATTTTCAACAGGTTTGGTTCCACTCAAATTTATGACATATCCATGTAGATTTACAGTGCATGGGAATAAAAAAACTTACTCATGTTTAGTGAGGGGCGCCTTGTCGCATTTCCCCTCCTTGCTGAGTGTTGGAACCCCCACCTGTTGCATACTGCTTTTCAGGGTGGATAGGCCCTTCAGCTTTACTTCTCTGGAGCCGGAAGACAGAAATATTTCAGTTATGATCATGGAAAAAAAAAAAATATATATATATATATATATATATATATATATATATATATATATATATATATATATATAATAAACTTGCCCCCCTCCGGGTTATTCTAAACACGTACCCGTTTGCGGTTTCACCTCCTTCTTCAAGCATTTTGATTCCTGGAACTTTCTGTCCAAAGAGCTTCACAGCAATGGACATGAGCAGGCCGCAGTGGTTTCTGTAGCAGCAGGTGGCGTCTACTGCCAGGAATACCACCAGGAAGATGACCATGACAATGCCGACCACGCTGCCTTTGGTCATGCTGCTCTTAGCTGGTGGGAGAGAGGAAGAATTGATGAATTCTTGGCAGCTGTAACTGCTGAAACAAATGATTGTCTGAGCCAAACATCTGGCTCAGTGCACGGTGCAGAGTTTATGAGGCCACATACCAGGCTGTTCTGCAATGGTGAAGTTGAATGTGGAAGGTATAGAGGAACCATTGGCATTAACTGCTGCAACTTCCAGTTGATAGGTTGAGCCGAAAGCCAAGTCTTTGAGGGAACGGAGTTGGCATCAGGTGACAGCTGCATTTCCTTCCACTCAGCCTCTTCTTTATCCTGGTTAGAGAGCACAGAGGAACCAAAGGACTTAATCAAGAGAAATGGGCTGATGGAGGCATATACAAAGGCAAGCTCATGCTGTCTCTTACCTGTCTGTATCGAACATTAAACTGCAACACAGCGGTGCCACCATCATCCATCTGTTTGAGTGGGACAGAGAAGGTGTTGCCCTCTATTTTTCTCTCATCAGAGTACAAAACTGGACTGTCAGGTTCACCTGCGAGAAGGAGGCAGGAAAAAAGTTTGCAACAATATTTAAAACCCACCATTTCATGTGACTGTATTTATTTCAGGGCAGCATGGTGGCGCAGTGGTTAGCACTGCTGCCTCACAGTTAGAATAACATCTGGAAGGCCTGGGTTCGATTCCACCTTGGCCCAGGCCTCTCCCTCTCTCTGTGTGGAGTTTGCATTTTCTCCCCATTCTTGTGTGGGTTCCTCCGGGTACTCTGATTTCCTCCCACATTCCAAAGACATGCACTTACTGGGGTTAGGTTAATTGGCTAATCTAAATTGCCCATAGGTGTGACTGTGAATGTGAGTGTGAAAGGTTGTCTGTAACTCTGTGTTGGCCCTGCAACAGGCTGGCGACCTGTTCAGGGTGCACCCTGCCTCTCGCCCTATGACAGCTGGGATAGGCTGCAGCCCCCCCGCGACCCTTAACAGGATGTGCGGAAGCGAATGGATGGATGGATGGATGTATTTATTTCAGCTGCATCAGCTACTTTACCTTCTGAGGATGGATAACAGTTGATGACATGATGTGAGCAGCAGCGTGAGTGAATATCAGGAGGCAGAAGACGATGGCGTGGAAATGTTATGATGATCGTATGAGATATGGAAAAGAAAAAGTAATGATGACAGATGAGGAGGATATACCACGAAAACTCTAACATGCATCCTGCATAGTGTGGACCAATGAATCATTCACACAGACTTCAAGCAGCACATAAGTGGCATGTGTTAGGAATATAGTGTGTGTTTTAACTAATATGTTGTTGGTGTGTGAAAAACTTACGTATTCCTTCAGTGAAGACGGTATTTATGTCTGAGAACTGTCCACGTCCCACTGCATTCAGTGCAGCCAAACGAACTGTGTATGAAGTGTATGGCTTGAGGGTGCTGATAACAAGAGGATCTACAAACACACACAAAAACAAACACATCATCAGATACTATATGTATTTACTAATTCATGAACATTTAAGTTAAAGTATAAATGATGATGATTGAGGCAAATTGACAAGTGGAGAGAGGAGGTGTTTACCTGTAGCTGGGACGGTGATCTCCTTCCACTGTTCTGCAGGCTTTTGTTTCCATTGCAGGACAAAACTTGTTATTGGAGTTCCTCCACTGGCAGGTGTGGTTTTCAGTGTGAAGCGGACTGAGGCTGGACCCGAAGAGGCTGACAGGTAGAGAGGTGGACCGGGCTGAGCTGATGAAAAAAAACAAAATATCAAAACATAAATCAGTAACATGCATCAGAGTGTTTATAAATAAAGAATAAAGACACTTCTTTTTCATTTAATTGTTCATCATTGTTCAACAGACAAACTCTTACTGTATATTGCAACATCTCTCGATGCGTTTCCAGAAGCACTGATGGCCATGCAGGAATACAATCCACCATCAGAGGGCACTACCTCATCAATCATCAACACATCATCCACCACTCGGACACGGCCTGAAGTTGAACCCTGACAGAGAGAAAGACACAAAAGAAAAACATAAAAGTAAAAAAAAACTACCCATGCAAATTGCCATATAGTCATATAAAGGTCCATAACTACCACTGTGGCTCCATGGTCAGAGCAGGAACACTAATCTATGATTATGCAGTTTAAATTTTTATCAAATTTGTCAATTTTGTACTTCGTCTTACACGTTTCCTTGAATTGAGATGTACATTTTCCTGCATGAAACTGAGTGTGCAGTGTTGTGAGCATAAATATATATGTTTACACATTCATACCAGTGTACGTCCATTTTGCTTGTTGAGCCAGTGTAATTCAGGTTGAGGATGACCGGTTACATTACAGGACACAGATGCAGCCTCACCCACTGACACACGCAGCTGCTCAGCCGAAACAAACACCTCCGGGGCCTCTGAAATGAAACATATCAATGACCATGACACGCCTATCCAAGAGTTTAAAAAGAGCTACACTATATTTCCAGTGTGAAATCTCTGTTTCCAAGATGACACAGAATCAAACCAACCAAAGACATGAAGCTTGATGGTAGCGCTGCTCTCAGAAATCTTGTTGGTGGCCGTGCAGACGTACTCCCCAAAGTCCTCCCGGGCAACAGACTTTATAGTCAGCTGGCTGCGGTCTGAGTTGAAGTAATGACGAGAAGGGTTAAACTGCACAGGCCTGGAAAAAAGAAATGAATATATGATAGTGAGATTCGGTTCACATATTGGGAAAGGAGAAAAAACAGGAGAGGGAGGCTGAGACAAAGCTGGAAATCAAAATTAAGTTAATGAGGAAATTTATTTTCCTCACACACACACACACACACACACACCACACACACACACACACACACACACACACACACACACACACACACACACACACACACCCTCCGTCAGGCACACGTGTGCTTTGCTCCCTCCACCCACTGATGCACACTGTAGATGTTACGCTACATTAGTGACACAGAGTCAGGGGGACTAGTCTAAACATCAACACAACGTGACCCAATTTCTTTGCTGACTGTAAATTTTTCCACAGGCAAGCTTGTGATTAAACCCAATAAAGACAACAACAACAATCCTTTTTACATTTTATGACATTCGAGTATTCATATTTACTGAATAAAAAGGAAAGAATGAAGTGTTAAAGCTCTGTGAAAAATTAGATGTTTATCTTCACAGGTTTGGTTTGCTGTTAGAGAGAGGAATGGAATATATTCAGATCAGCTTTTGTGCCCATATTATGTTTGATCTTGTTTATTAGCGCATAACATCTGGTCTTACATGGTCCAGGTGATGTTGGGTTTCGGCAGACCATCCACCAAACACAGCAAAGAGACGTTAGTGTCAGGTCCAGCCAACACTTTCTTCTCCTCTTCTCTCAGTTTCGCCATTGGAGGAGCTGCAGGCAAAGGTTATATTTTAGTAAATTTTCTGCTTCTTTGATTATTATTATTTATAATCCAGTTCTTTAGCCAAATTAAACTAAATGAGAAAGTGATGATATTTCAGTCTCGTGAATGTCTTGTTGCAAAACAGTTACTCACCATTGACAACAACAGAGACAGAGAGTTCCTTGTAGATCATTGGCCTTCCTCTGATCTGAGCTCTACACACATATTTCCCAGCATCCCCTCTCTTCACATTTTCAATTTGGAGTGTGTTATCGGACAGCTTACGCCTATGCATTCCTCCTGGAGTGAGAGAGGGAACACGGAAAAACAAATGTTTTAATTAGAAACTATTTGGATGCAGAAATATTAATTAGAGCAGCTTTAGTTATAACAGTAGCCCACTGACTTCTGCTTATTATAACTTATTATAACAGTATACAGAAGAGTTTACTCTTCATCCTGAATGCAAATTAAATATTTAGTGTGATGCATACCAAATTATAGCGATATATCTAGTAATTAATACACGTATGTACATTTCTGAAACCAGTATACCAGCTTAAATAACCCAATCACAGCAGACTGATACCAGAGAGAGCTGCACTGAGCTGAGCTGTTCAGTCACCACCTGAAGGCATTTCAGCTTTCCCACCAGGATGGGTTTTAGCATTCTTCCCACTTATTGTAAAGTATAAATCAAAACTCAGCAAACTCATAAAATGTTCTTCTTTAAAATCATAAAGCGAGCATTCATGCTGAGATGCAGCCTCAGGGCCTATGTTTTACCCTTACCAGTAGAAGGGATTAGGTGGTTGTCTCTAAACCACTGAACATCCACAGCTGGCTGTCCAGACACCAGGCAGGGCACCATCCCATCTGTACCCTCTAGAAACTCATGGTAGGTTTTAGTGCTTCCAAATGACGGCCCATCTGACACAAGACGAAAAGGTTAACAGTGAAGCAACATGTCCTTATATGCACATTAGCGAGTTTAAGTGGAAAAAATGTTGCAGGTTCAGCAAAAAGAAGCATTCAATATGTGTTCGCAGCCAGCTGTTACTTACCATAAACAAACAGCTGTGCCTGAGTATCATCGTTATGCCCGTTATCAAAATCGCAGTGACAGGTATACCTGCCAGCATCCTCCAGCTTAGCCTTCTTAATGACCAATTTAGAGGAGGTCTCATCCAGCTTAAACACAATGTCTTCATCATCAATGTCCTCTCCATCCTTTCGCCATGTTATTTCTCCCTCTCCTCCAGCTGAAAGAAGAGATGAGAAGAGCAAGAAGAAGAAGGAGAGAGAGTAAAATACAATTTGCAGGCTTATTTTAAAACATTAACAAGAGTATAAAGCTGATTACAGTGGCTATGTTCATATCTTTATTCATGTGAGAAAATTTAAATCGCTCACCTTTGCATAACAGTAAGATCTCTTCTCCAACCTCAATATCTTGCTTACTGGAAATGATGCTCATTTTAGCATCTAGAGGAGAAAACAGGAGAGGAGACTGGTCTTAGTTTTGGATCTGTTTCCTTTCTTTGAAAGAAGAACACAGAGCAACGTTTCACCCAAAACAAACATGATCATGTAATAATACCAATTCTTATACACACACCATGGCTTTTTGGCTCATTGATAAAAATCAAGCAGACATCAGTTGAACCACATTGACAACACATTTCTCCCCAGTAAATCCAGTTTAAAGACTCCAGCATGCTGTGGACATGTTTCATGTAAAAGCTGTCCTGCTTACGCTTCACAGCTTACATAGACCACAGTCTCAATTAACACTTTCATTACAACACTGCATTTCCATTAAAATATCTTTAATAACATCAGCAAATCTTACCTGTGCTGTACATCATCTGCAGGAGCAGCACGGCCAGTGTCAGCATGCAAGCTGATTGATTCATCATGTTCACTTGGCTGCAAGTTACCGACTCTGTAACACTTCAAATTAGAACTGTTCTGTCAGCACAACTAGAAATAATAGTCAGATCAAATAAAACCCACAAAAAAAAATCAACAAAAATCTGCTGTTCAACAAATAAATCTGTCAATCTGAGTTTTAAACCGACACCCAAACACCTGTTTCCTATCCACTGAGCACCACTCACTCTGAGAGAAACAGGGTTTATGTCAGTGGTTATATAGAGGCCCAAGAGCAAAGAGATGAGAGGAAATGAGAAGGAGGTGGGGGGGGGGGGGGGGGGGGGGGGGGGGGGGGTGGTAGGACTTCTAGTCTCTCATCCCTCCTAAAACTTCAGGTTACTTTGGGCCATTCGGGAAGAAAGTGGGATGTGGTGACTGAATGACGTCATTCCTCCTGTCATCTTTTCCTAAATCTCTCTCTTTTTGTTTTGCTCAAAATGGTCCCCAACGTTCTATTATCTTTATCTCTTTTGTTCATTTTTTTTCACCCTGTTCCTTTTTCCTCATCTCCTTTGCTTCCAGTTTCCTCGCCCAGTTCACAATTCAATTCAGTCTGCTTATCAGCACAGTTTTGCCACGAATGACACAATTAAGAAATGGTGTGCGACAAAAGTAAAGTACAATTTAATAAGTACAAATAATTAATGACTGGGCATTGACAGTCGGGAAAATGACAATATAGTAGAAATACTTTTATCCTTTTTAGAATAATAGAATATTTCTCTCTTTATTTTTGCTTGTTTTTCAACTTGCTGTGTTTTACTGGCACAAAGATTTAAATGAACACACCCCAAAAACAATGGCATTTTTCTTTACAATAAACAATACACACACACACAACACTGATTAATATTTAAGTTAAACATTATGATTAGCATAAATTAATTATGTACAGTATTTACAGTACGCAGTATATCCATCTATGTATCCATTTTCTCTATATATATTTATAAAGAGAAAATGGTGTGTGTGTGTGTGTGTGTGAACTTTTTTTATTATGCTTTTTATTGAGATGTTATTAAGTTGTTTAACATCTGCAGTTACAGAATTAAATTTGTTAAAGTTCACGTAGCTCTCTTTCTCTCTTTCTCTCTCACTTTCTCCGCCCTGTTCCCTGGCTCTCCCTTCAGGCTCCCGGATGAAAGCGCAGGGAGGCAGCCCTCAAGGGAAAGAAGAGATGGAGAAAGATATTTTTATCATTCCATCGTTTGTTCCTCTCATTTAAAGAGGGTTGCATTCTTCTCAAGAAAGCGCACCAGACTGCACATACAGTATGGCACCGTTCGCATTCACAGACATTTTACATCCTGCAGGAAGTTGAAATCAACAAACCACAGTGATGCCTATTCTACTCCAAAGAAAACAATTTCTTAACTTGCAATGCAGCTAGTGGTCTTTGATTGCCTTTCATAGTTTTAATTGTTGCTACATTTGATCATATAGTTTAAAAAAAAAAAAAGGTTTGTGCAAGTTGTCAAGTCAACGTCAAATTCAAGGCGTGAAGTGTATACAGTAACAAGGTGACATAAATGTTATGTTTTCACGAGAGAATGTCTTTTTTTCTCGTAACTCTCACAATGAGACATGCCACTGAGCAAGCGTGTCCTACTTACTCACTGTAGATAAACGCAGGAATAAACAATCATCAATAAGCAATAGCGAGCCAGCAATAATGATGGCTCAATTTGATTTAGGTGTTTTGTTTTAATGTATTGTTGTAGATGCTGTAGGAGTCTATCATGGCTTATCGAGATACTGCTGATTCACTGATGAGGTTCTTAACACCTGTGTTTGTGATATGTCAAAATTTAAATGCACGAGAGCTGATGAAAGTTAATAAAGATCATCTGTTCAGTTTTATGAAGACTTCAAACTGTGCATTGTTAAAGGTGCACAAAGGGTCCTGGCCAAGCATCAGCATGTGACAACTTGGGAGTGGCAGTTCCATTGGTGACTTTTGGGTTGTTTTTTTAATGCAGTTATCTGATAACAAGTCTTGCTGTAACTGTTCTAACCTCCTTTTTTCTGCGTTCAGTTTTTTATTTGCTAATTTATTTGAGATTGCTGTAACAATAGTAGACCAAACTGATCAGTCCCGGTTCCAAGAAACAACACGACTGTGGACATCACCGTCAATGTGTCGAATTCAAAGGTTCTAAGCGTTGGTCCATCATCTTATCCCATGCACATGGTTTACATGCAACATATAAAAGCACTGGGCCACCTACATTACACCTAGAGGAGCTGCTCAGCCATAGAAAGCCATGCCACAAAGCTCTCAGTGCAACAGTTTTTGTGCTGATATTGATGTCGGAGGAAGTTTGGAACTCTGCATTGAGTCAGCAGAGAGTTGGAAACTTTTACACAACTGTGTGCCTCAGTGCCTGGAGACCCTCTTGTTCCTTTACATGGGCTTCTACTTTGTGGCTGAGTTGCTGCGGTTCCTAAATGCTTCCACTTTACAATAATATGACTTACAGTGGATCATGGAACATCTAGGAGGGAATTTTCACAAACTGACTTGATGCGATGTAGCAACATGATGAAATTCAGTGAGGTCTTTAGAGCAACCCTTTCTAGAGGCAGACTGCATGGCTAGGTGCTTGATTTTGTACACCTCTGGCAATGGGACTGAAAACTCCTGAACTCAAAAACTGAGAGACCGGTGCAGTCCAGTACTTCTGACCATGGAGTGCAGTAGAGTGTAAAAAGTGATCGGATGAATTGATCTCACCCATCATTAATTTTATTATTTACACCTGTGTTTTCCCACTATGATAAAGCAAAACAAGGCCACAGGAAACAATTGACTTTTGATCACAACCAAAAAGATCATAATGATGAACTATGAACTTAAACATGCCTCAGATTAAAGCGTTAATTAAATGGCCTTCACAGAATAAAGCACACATGCACCCATACGGTTTATGCCACTGTGTTTTCATCTCTGTGATGTTAGTCAAATCATGTTCCTCTGGGTCCTATCTTCCTACTACTGGCCAACCGCCAGCCTGCCCCTCCTACTTTCCCTTGATAGCCTATCAGTGTCTCCACACCAACGTTCAGCCAGCCAGTCAAAGGTCAGAGACCCCAAAGGGGACACCTATCAGGTTGATTATCAGGAGGTGTTATTATGGCTCATTAGAACAGAGTGTGCTCATAATGAGGGCGTTTAACACACACATACACACACACACACAGCGTCAGCGTCACATTTATTTGATCTTTGTTTTGTTTTTTTAAACTTGGTTACTAGCAACATTTATGAAATTGACAGTTCTCTTGTTTTAATTCATGCTGCTGCTAACCGTGGGTTAGCACAGGCCCGGGACTGAAAACACCTTTCTGTTTCTGTGTGCAGTTTGCATGCTCTCTGGTACTCCGGCTTCCTCCCACAGTCCAAAGACATGCTGGGGTAGCTGGTAATGCTAAAGTTTGAAGTCTATAGAATAAGGCAGTGCATGCATGTATGGCTAAAAAATAACTTGTAGTCTAAAACACTTAGAGTAGTCAGTAAAGTACTAAATAAACGCAAATATATTTTATTGTGTGAGCGCATTACTTGGAAGAGGACACATGCTTTCTACTTTTCTAATTATCACACTGCTTTTATTTAGAGATTGTTTTAAATGGAAAACTTCATTATAGCAGCTTTAAATACATAAACGTGACAGTTAACTCAGAGAGACACTAAAACATCACCCAGTAACTTTATTGTTGTTGTGGGTTATTTATTCACCCAAGACAACATTCTTTAACATTGTCTCTAGCATCATCTGCAACTCAGAATTTTCAAAACTCCCTTTTTTTGTCCTTGTGGCAGATAAACAAACAAACTTAGAACAACTGGACCGGCTGCTGTTGTCAAAAACAACACATTAAGATCTGGAAACACCAAGTTAAAATTGGAGTTTGTACTGTACTTGTCTATGTGCCATTATTTACTGAAGACAACATTGTTCGATGAAGACACACCACCCACAACTCACAAATGTGTACACACACAGCATGGTAACAGTGCTCACATCCTCTGTTTTGTCCTTGTAGCAGATAAATAAACAAAATTAGAACAATTGTTCCAGCTGTTGGTGCCAGAACCTCAACATTAAGCTTATTTATAAGAATTATATTTATAACGACAAACTGTCTCAGACATACATGCAAATTCACAACAAATGGCAGGATCAATCCAATGAATAGCTGTGTGTGAAGAGATAAACTAAACACAAAGTCAAGTTAGTCAAATATCAGGGGAAGAAGTATAATAGAACAGATTAAATTATACTTTGGGAAAAAGAGAGGGCGCTAAGTATGCTGATGGTATGAAGCCTTTGCTGGTGTAATCTGTAGGTGTGTTACAACACGCTATTGCTCCCAAGTTGTTTTATGTCAATGTTTGATTGGGTACCTCTTTGCATCATTTTCGAATAGAATAGAATAGAATGCCTTTATTGTCATTATACAGGATGTACAATGAGATTGTACAATGATTTTCAAATCATTTTCAGCATTTGTTGCATAAATACACACACTGCACTAAGCTAAAATATAAACCAGGTTGTTGAAAAACTGGCTCCAAAATATTATATAAAATAGCTCTCGAGAACTCCCCAAAATGGCAACAATTGAAAACTTGGGCAAAGCAGATTGTAAACACTGTTTAAATTAATTTAAGAATTATCTGAAATTGAATGAATATTTAAGTAATTGGTATGAAGGTGACTATCTTTAATTTAAAAGTCAAGAATTTATTAAACAGTGCTCTTAAAATCTACTTATTCAGGTTCTGGAGTATTGGTAACCAAGTGGTGTCAAGCATAGCAAACAGTAAAAAAGTAAGAGGTGGACAAATCAAAGGTCAGTATTTTACATTTTTGAAGCCTGAATTGTCCTCCAAATCTAGAATGACCCAGCTGTCCCCAAACCTAACCAACACAAAAACAAAATGAAAGCTTAAAAAAACGGATTCCAGGATGTAAACTGTCTTTGGCTTTGGGTGCCACACATGATGGCCAGCCTGCCTCCTTTGTAGGTATCTCAGATCAGAAAATGATGCTAAAGGGGTATTCCAGTGGATTCGAAAATAACACTGAGGGGCTACCTCTCACATTAAAATATGATGATACGGTAACTGTGGCCAAGAGTCATCAGTATAGCAATTCTTTACCAATAACCAAAACCTTTTTTTGTTGGAATTTGAAATAAAAGGAAGGAGGAATTAGAAACTTGCTGTTTGTCTTTAAAACATGTTAAATAACATTTATGTGGTTAGGCCCCCAAACCGCTCTGTGTTTCTGTCTGTAATAACAAACAGGTCTAATTATGACTGATTAGCACTGAATTCAGTCTCTACTGTACAGTCATAATTTTCTCACAGCTTATCTTCATGCTGACTCTAGCACAGAATGACTTGAACAGCTTCAGCTTCACTGAAGAACAAAATTTTCAACAGCAAATTTAAAAGCAGACGAGTCTGTCTGCAAAAATGTCTGCGTGTCGTCAGCTGATCCAACATATATCCCAAGATTCTTGTTTCTGTTAACTCAACTATATTTACCCTTATAAGTAAAGTAAATTAAGATTTTATAACGTAAATTTTTATGTATCTTTCCAGATAAATATCACAAAATGTTTCACAACCAAAATGATGACCAAAAGTTTACTTTGTACTAATATATCAACCAAAGTGCCGTTAACTCACATTTGTGAGACAGCAGAGGATCTTGTATGTGTGGACAGATAATGCACATAAAGCTGTATACACAAACATGTACAGACTGACACGAACGAGAACAGCTGAAGACATGAGGACGAGACAGGCAGGAAGGAGTGAGAGACAGACAGACTCTCGTGACTGAAGAGGGCCACCCTCACTCTCCCCTTTGTGTGAACAAAACAGACCTGTGTGTATGTGCTTGTCCTCAAGTGTCTTCGCTATACCGAAACAGACTCCAACTGTTCAAAGTTTATTGTCCCTGTTTGAAGAATGTTAGGTTATGTATTTATGTTGTACTTAAAAATGTTAAGTACAACAAAATAAGATTTGCCATTTGCCAGGTCAGATCATTTGAAAACTGTGAAATGGAGCAAAGCAACAGATAATTTTTTTTCCAAATCCATCAGGACAGTTGTTGAGCCCCAGCACACATTGGTCCATCTGAGTTTGGACTCACCTTGATCTGATCAGACATATTGAGCTTGAAAGATGGACAAACTGCGTAAATGGTTCCAGATTCTTGGGATTCATGCACGTCTCTTCTTTAGAAAAACTTGATTGAAATTCCTCCTGTACACACTTTCAAAGTTACAGACAAAAATTAATAGACAATACGATGAAGTGGAATCCTGTTATCATTGCCAAGAAATCTATTCGTTTGGTCATCGTATTGTTGTTCTCCAACAACACGATACAGGAAGTACTTAGTGCTTGCACACAAGCGAAAACGGATGCTTAGCCAGCGCACGTACAGCACTAGAGGGGTTTGTGTAAATGTCTGTGTGTGCACAATAGTAGACATAAACTACAGACCAGAGCCACCACATGCTGTCTGAGGATGTGTAGCTTTATTGTGTTTATTAGTTGTAAATGTACTGCATGTATATTGAAAGACTTTATTCAAGTTTGTGTTTCATATATCAGACAAAATAACAGTGCAATCTTTTATCTGTAATATTCAACCTGAACTCCAAAAAAGTTGGCACACTGTGTAAAATGTAAATAAAAACAGAATGCAATAATTTGCAGATCTCATAAACTCATATTTTATTCACAATCAAACATAGAAAATATTTCAAACATTTAAACTGAGAAAATTTTAAGAGTAAAGAAGGTAATTTTGAATTTGATGGCTGCAATGTGTCAAGAAAGCTGGGACAGGCCATGTTTCCCACTGAGTAGTATCTCCTCTCCTTGTAACAACAGTCTGTAAACATGTGGGAACTGAGGAGAGCAGCTGCTGGACCTTTGTGAGAGGAATGCTTTCCCACTCTTGTCTGATAGAGGATTCTGCTGCTCAACAGTCCAGGGTCGTCTTTGTTGTATTTTTAATTTAATTATGCTCCAAATGTTTTCAATTGGTGAAAAGGTCTGAACTGCAGGCAGGCCAGTTCAGGCTCTTCTACAAAGCCATGCTGTTCATAACAGCTGAAGCATGTGGTTTAGCATTGTCTTGTTGAAATATGCAAGGCCTTCCCTGAAAAGGATGTCATCTGGGAGCATGTGTTGCTCTAAAACCTGTATTTACCTTTCAGCACTGATGGTGCCTCTCCAGATGTGCAAGCTGCCAATTCAATGGGCACTGATGCACCCTCATACCATCAGAGATGCAGGCTCTTGAACTCAGTGCTTATAAAAAGCTGAGGCCTCCCTTTCCTCTTTAGTCATGTGGTGTCCATGTTTTCCAAAAAGAATGTCACATTTGGATACGTCTGACCACAAAATTTGCCTCAGTTAATTTTAAATGAGCATTGGCCCAGAGAAAATGGTGGTGTTTCTGAAACATGTTCACAAATGGCTTCATCTTCGCATGGTACAGCTTTAACCTGCATTTGTGGAACTGTGTTCACAGGCAGTGATTTCTGGAAGTGTTCCTGGGCCTGTGCAGTGATTTCCATGATAGAATCACATCTGTTATTAATGCAGTGCTGCCTGAGGGCCTAAGATCACAGGCTTCCAACTGATCTTTGGTCTTGTCCTTTGTCCCTTGTCCCTTTTTCCAGTTTCTCAGAATCTTTTGATGATATTATGTACTATAGATGATGAGACAGATCACAAAATTACACTAAGGAAAGTATTCTGCAATTGTTCCACAATTTATAGAGACAGTTTATTGCAGATTGGTGATTCTCTTGATGCACTCTTGAAAAAACTGCTTGCAAAATCAGGACCATAACTCTGACTGACATCATTTTTGAACTGTGGGCTTTCCAAGGAATTGCTCAACACATCACTGTTCTTTTGTGTTCAGAGTGTCACACATCTGGTCTGAAAATTATAATTCAGTCTGACTGTCACACTGCGACAGAGAAGACCGATTATCCTCGTGAAAAATTTATGCCTGCCGCTAGATTGGAGAGTCACTCCACTCTGGCTCTGAACCTTTTGCCCACTGATTTGAACAGGGATGCTTGTGATAAACCATTAACTAGAGCATGCCTGAGCTCATGCAATGTACTGAAAAATCACTGCAAGGATTCAGGGACACTCACACAGCACTGCATCCACAAATGTAAGTTAACACTCAAAGGAAAAGAAATAATCAAACAGATTCAAAAATTTTGTGGTTTGTGTCCATGTGTATAAGTCAGTCATTGTTACTAAAATAATACTGGACCAGGATCCAAACAAAAGAAACTGTTCCCTTCTCCTCTCTTCTGTTTATTGTCATAAGTCCAAAAGTGATAGTAATGCAGCTTCTTGCTATATTTATCCAAAGTGTATTTATACACCTTGGATATATACACAGAAAGAACACACAGAAAGATGCCCGGAGGTCATGAAAAACTGTTTACGCCAGCCATTGTTGTCACATAAATATCTAATAAACAAACACTGCAGTGTACTGTCTCTGTGTGTAGCACTTTTTTACGTGCATTGTGTGTGACTCTTCTGAACTGCTCCAGCATTTGTTCGACCCCGTACCTCCACGGATTTTCACCCCGTAATGGGAGTGACACACCCACACAGTTTCCTGCTCGGTGCTCCTCTCTTCCTGACCTCTTTTCCATACAGGAAACTCATAGTGAATACACAGAGGACAAATACAGGTGATACACATGACCTTCTAATATCTGATTGCTTGGTTTTCTCTGATCAGATGTGATGTCATGAAAGGCCTGGGTCAAAGGCACAGCACTACAGTTATACTCGTGTGACCCCAGGACAAGCCACGGGAAATATTTAGATGTTTTTCCTAAAAGGTATTGACTAAACAAGTACTCCAAGAGATGGTTTTTCAGCCAAAGCCATGTCGCTCATCAAACAGCTGCACAGTCTAAACAATCTTGAATGTCGCCATTAAGTCTCTCATCAGAGCTTTCATCTGAACATCGAGAACATCCAGACCCAGTCTGGCAGATCCAGCTGCAGATGAGCTGTTGATGTTTCCTCGCTGTGATTAAAAACGGTCCGCAACACCAGAGCATTGCGGTTACGTCATTTTGAATTTGTCGGTATTGGCTTAAAAATAGAGCCGTTTCCCGATGAAAACGTCAAGATATATATTTTTTTCCTCTTAAAGATGTCAGCATATCAGGCATTCTTTCTAATAAGTCAGAAGTGTTCAGTATTCTTATTTGTTAGTATTCTTTCTCACTCACACAGTCCATCATCAGTCTGTGATTTGAAGCCACTCTGCTGGATTTAGTTTGACCATAGCCGAGTCTGTCAATGGTACCGTACGTCACTGAAGTCCAAAATACAATTAGTCCCAACAATAGAAGGAAGACAGATGGTAGGCTGCTCTGCAGACAGTTCATCTAAAATTAAACATCTTTAGACTAATCAGCTATTTTTGTACACACTCAGAGGGACATACCTTACCTATCTACAAGCAGCTTCTGCAGCTCACACACAGACTCACTTTGGCCCCAAATGAGCAAACTTTCTCTCCATTGTTTCATTACATGCAGCTTAGATGGATTTGACTCACACATTTGTTCTGACATGATTCAGATTATAATTATTTTGCTGTTTAGAAAAAAAAAGTTTACTTATAAATAAATAAATGTGTGTAAACAGCTGCTGACATTCTGAATTGACAGGAAGTTTTTAATCCCACCACAGTTTGAAAACTCAAATACAAACTTTACCAAAAAATGGAGGCCTGTTTATTTGACTTGTAATTTATTTGGTTTTTGTGATTACATGAGTGAATGGATTCATGTCCAAACACTGCACTTTGCCAGCAGCCGATATTTTACTAGAGCTTCCGTCGAGGATGCTTTCTGACAAACATCCTCTTGTGAAGCTCTGATCTAGTCAGTGTGAGAAAAAAAAATAATACATTTTAAAGAACTGATCTTTATACAGTGGGGAACTGGCTTCACCGAAGGTTTCGGTTGGAAAGTCATCCCATTTAGATTGCTGCGGGGTAGCAACACTCAACAAAAACACTATATATTTATATGTGAGAAGTTAGTCGTAGCGGCAACAGTAACATTCATGTACTTTAGAGACAGCGTTTGCAAACTGGCACGTAACATCATGCGGCATTACGGTAAGCCCTCTGTTGGGGGTATTTTGGGGTCTTATCTCAGCCTCTGCTATTGACAGAGGCCTTTTCTTTTGTTAAAGTGCTGCCTTATTGAGACGATGAAAGGGGAAAAGAGAAGATCTGACAAATAAACACATTCGGTAAACCCATTTTCTCAGATTGCCTCAGAGAGATAACAAAGGCTGCTTCACACAACAGATTTGCGTCCACAACAACAGGCCACTGTATGTAGCATTGATAAACCTTCAGATTAAATCTGTAGTCTCACAGTCGAACGCACAACATGGATTCACACTATGAGGCATATTTTTCAAAACGAGCTTTAGAAGATTTTTCTGTTGTTTTTATGTGCATATTTACCTTTCTTCTGAGCAACAGTCAACTCATATTATCTCATGAATCATATTAACCTGTCCTGTCCAGCAGCTTAAACAAGCAAAACTATGGTCTGCATGCTCTGTTGTTCCCAGCACATTTGCTTTGCCAAGAAGAGCTCTATATAGGCTCTTCTTCTTACACTTTTTTTCTCCTGTCTTTCTCTTTATTTATTTATTTATTCACATTAGTATGATATAGTTTTTTGATCATTCCAGATGTTGACCCAAATCCTGCAGAGCCATAAGTTCACTGTGTGCCTGCCAGTCTGATGATGTGACCTGGAGCTGGTGAACGTGACTGTTTGTTGTGCCTGAGCCTCATTCAGGGATTTCTTTGTTTATTTTGTTTAGTTTTTTTTTTGGGCCTCCCTGACCACATCCTCTTACGCCTTTTCACTCCTACCGTCATCCCTGTCGCCTCCCTGCAACACACACCCGTGCACTCCTAGGCATGTGCACAGTGTCATGCATACAGGAAACGGAGCGTGCTGCTGAAACAATAGTGAGACATCGCAGCTGCAGCCAGGAGCCAGGCTGCAGACGAAGCAGTGGCACATAGACAAGACATTAGGTCATTTTTGTCAAATTTGAGGAATAATTTGTGCTGAGCTCTAAGCTTATTGATATGTGGCGATTTTGAAAGTTATCTTAATAACAGTATTAACAGACTCTTTGGGACAACACCTGGTTTTCTCAAGTGTTATTTCTAATTTATTATACAGCCCAGCAGATGAATAATATAGATGTCCTTTCAGGCCATTTGCCTGAGGGCTTTCTTACTGTTCCACCTCCTCCTCCTCCTTCTGTCCAGGCTCCCTGTCTGACTGTCTGTGTCTCTACGTGACCGGTCCCGGGTCTTTCAGTGCCAGTGGAGGCCGCCGTGGCAGAAGATAACACTAACTAGCTTCCTGCCATTATTCCTAATTGCCCCACGGCCCGGAACTGTGCAGACACCCTGGGTGGGGCGTGACTGAGGAGTATGTGTGTGGCTGTGAAATGTAAGTTTTTATATATCTACAAATGCCAAAAATGCTTATGAGTTTGTGTTTAACACCAGATGCATGAGATAGAAGTGCAGTTTTAGCAGAAAGAAAACAGAGGAACAGAGAAGGACGATAAATGAATTGAATTCAGTCTTATTTATCAACTCAAGGTGCTTTATATCACAAGATAAATACCCTACAATATTAGAGAGAAAACCCCAACAATTAACAAGCACTTGGCGACTGTGGGAAGGGTGAACTCCTTTTCAACATAAAGAGACCTCTGGCAGACTGAGGCTCAGTGACTGACAGGCATCATCTGTGACCAGTGTGGGAATGAAGTAAAAGAGAATAAAAAAGGAGAACACAGAGGGACAAGGATAGAAATGCAAACTAAAGACAGACAGAATCTAAGCCTAACAGAGAAAGTAAGGAAATTTGCATTTAGTCAATTATTTCTTTGTTGTAACAATGCTTATTGGCAATAAATCTTATACTGCTGGAAAGCCTGTTTATTTCCCCTTAAATGGTGCCACATTCGTAAGGAAAATACATTTGTGGGTTGAGCAGTAGAGTTGAGTATGTGGGTTACATCCATTAAAAACATCTTCTCTGTCAATGCCAAACAGCTTATTCTGCTATTCTGGTACCCTGGGTGCTCACAATCAGGTTTTTCATCACTGGAGGCAATCTCAATGCAGGGCTATCAAGATGAGATTCTGCAACCAGTGGCAATCCCATATCTCCACAGTCTGGGCCCAAACTTCATCCTCCAAGATGACAATGCTCCCCCCCACAGAGCAGGCTTATCAGGGACTACCTCCAGAATTTGGGAGTGGAGAGGATGGAAAGGCTTGCCTGCAGTCCTGACCTCAACCCCAATGAACACTTGCAGGATCAGCTTGCGCATGCCATTAGAGTCAGAATGACCAACACTGGACAAAAAGGGCCTGTATCTGAAAAGATCCAGAATGCTCCGGAATGATCCGTAGAAGATCCAACTTTATGGATCTGCCACCTATCCGTAATGTTTCTGGAGAGAATACAGAAAGATCTGATCTGTCACATATGTTTAAATGGATATTATCCGGATATGTAACAGATGTTCATTCAGAGTTAGGATTTTTCAGGGTCGAATCTTGTCCGGTTATGGAGAAATCTCCAAAGTGTATGCGTCAAAGATCCGGTGTGCATTCGTCAGGATATTGTCCGTATCTGTGACGGATAAAGAGGTATCATACCTTGGATAGTACTGTATTATAGGGATTTTATTGCAGTGCAACACAACCACACTGGCTGACTTGCGACAAATGCTGGTTGAAGAATAGGATGCCATCCCACAGCCGTGTGTGACCAACCTGGTGACCAGCATGAGGAGGAAGTGCCAGACTATTGTGGCTGTGTATTTATTAAATTAATAAATTGTTAAATTGCCAGTATTGTTTCTTCAGACTTCAATCATCCAATCCAATAAACAACACCAAACAAGAGTCAATAGCAGAATGAGCTGTTTGGCATTTGCTCAACACACAAATGCATTTTCCTTACAAATGTGGCACCGTTTAAGGAAAAATAAACAGATTTTCCAACAGTTTAAGGTTTATTGCCAAGAAGCATTGTTACAATAAAGAAATAATCAACCAAACACAAATTTCCTTCCTTTTTATGCTAAGTTTATGTATTTATGGCTGTGTCTTTCCCAAAGCAGAAGACAAGTTAATAATCAAAAATTACTAAACAGTTCTGGGTTGCTAAGTCAAAATACAGAAGAGCAGTTGTATGCTGTAAAATAGATTCATGTACTAAGTATAAAAACACTCACAGATCTCAAGAATATCCTCAAGTATTAATACAATTAAGCTCTAAAGTAATAAAAATGGAGCCTCTAATAGTGTGTCTATATACTGATTTGAAATATGATGTATTGTAATGCCTTGTGCCATATATCACACAGCAGTGATACTTCATTGGCTTTTCTGCGACTGGGTCATACAGACTGGGTGGATGTTTAGATGCACTGTATGCTATCACTGGTCTATCTGCAGATGTCTACAGTAGGCTATATGACCCTGGGGAGGGCTGGTGGCATGTGTCTAATAAAGACACCAACGGGAAATTTATGTACAAAACCGCTTGTTAAATGGGAGTTTTTCAAATCAGGTGATTAAAAAAAAGGTCACATTAAACAGTAAGCTGTTTTTATCCTTCGTTTTTTTCTGCAGATAAAAGAAGATAAAATGCATTAATGAGTGAGCTGCTGGTATTATCTCACTTTGTCAGCTTTGCATTACTTTTTAGTCACGTTCACATCTATTCCATCTAATGGTTAGTGCTAGATGTTATGTCAAAGTAACTTCCTCTAAATTATTGTTGCAGGTTGATAGATAGGCTAAGCAAAAAAAGTTTCACTGACACTTGTGCCAGATTGATGTATGAAAAAAAAAGGTTCACCAGAATCAGTTTCATATTTTTAAGCTGGTTCACACACTACGGCTGGTCAAGAACACTTTATCAGATTAGTGTGAGCATTGCTCTGGGTGATGGAAGTCAGCAGACTTAAGACTTTGCTGACTGCTTGTCACAAACTTTATACAGATTACAGGAACTTCTGAGGGACTACTGGTTATCTTGTGTACTGTATGCTGTGTGTCTATGATGAGAAGACAGCATCAAAGCAGGATAGCATCCTGTGGGCAGCCCAGGGCAGGACCAGTGGGCACAAGGCGGCAGCGAGGTGGGTGTCCTGGAGCACATCGTCTGCTTTTAGAGATACACACACATGCACACACACCCAATTCCTCCCCTTGGCACAAAAGGCCACCATGTAATTGAAATAGTGTCAGAACTCTGGGGAGAGGCACTAACATGTACACACACACACACACACACACACACACCACACACACAACACACACACACACACACACACCAAAATGGATACATGGACAGATATATGTACTGTAAATACTGTACATAATTAATTTGTAACCTTAATGTTTAACTTAAATATTAATTAGTGTTGTGTTTGTGTACATTGTTTATTGTAAAGAAAAATATCACTGTTTTTGGAGTGTGTTCATTTAAATCTTTGTGCTAATAAAACACAGTAAGTTAAAAAAAAAAGAAGCAAGAATAAAGAGAGAAGAAGATATAGAATTATTACACAAGCTGTTCCAGAAATGTCAGATTAATGTCGATAGTGATGATGATGATCATCATGAATTTTAATGATCCCACAACGGGAAGATTCACGCATTACAACAGCTCAAGTACAGAGACAAGAATGAGAGCAGCATTTAAGGATAAAATAAAATAAAACTATATACATAAAATACATTAACAGATATCAATGAGAAAAAACTCATTGTTATATAGTACTATGAAATGACAAGAGCAATAATTAAAGAAGGTGCAGCAACATCTCAGTTAAGGTGGCTCAGTGGTTTAAATCAGTGACTACAAAAAGTTATATTTTTTAGGATTTAAAGCTTTTTCTGTTAAAGTCTATATTTGCATTTTGCAGATATAGAGTAAAATGACTATACGGACAAATGTATCATTTTCTAAAAGTTAATTCTATTTAAATGATAGTCACTTTATTTATTAAACGTTCCTTCCACTGGATAATACAGGACATATCTGAAGTGATTCATCTGAAGAACCTGTTTGAATCATTTTGATGTTTTATGCCAACAGAAAAATAAAAATGAATCCAAAACTCAAAGAACATGAATAGATTTTGTGCTACAAATTACAAATGCTAACATACATTATTTTGGGTTTACTCAGTAAGAGGGCCCATCATGTGGTAAAAGTGTTGTGCCTCTCTGTGTGCATGTAGAAATGACAGCGAGCAACCCGTGGGCTGGATAGGACAGTTAGAGTAGCTGTTGGATGGAATGAAGTCATTACGTGAAGAAAATTCAAGCTTACATATTTAAAAACAATAAATTTATGAATATATTAATATCAAAACTCAATATTTGGATTAAAAGCCAAAGAATAAAAATTGATTTGTTACATATATAAGAAAAGAAACCAGAAGAACACTCAGTGTAGTGTTTACCTCCTACATCCAAAATTGTCTATGTGCCGATACTACGCTGCAATAGATACCACCAGTGTTGTCGTACTCCATCATAAATTACTAGATCACAAAGATGAGAAATTAATTTTATTGGCTTTTAAGAATTGTAAAATATTTTGTATTTTCATTTAAAAATGAGATCCACATGAACAGACAAAGGTATATGTAATGGGGATATATTTTATTCAGTTCATGTACCCTAAAAACGTCCTCTAAAAACCAAAAAAATATAATTAAAAAAAAAAATTTTTTTAAAGATTTTGGTGACCTTTGACCTTGAAAATAAATTCATGTATTCTTGGGCCACTAAGGAATATTTCCATAATGTTTGATCATTTTTGGTTTAAAAGTTTTCTTTTTGAGTTGTATTGCTGACAGACAAGGCTGAAAACATAACCTCCTGGGTGAGGTAATAAAGTGTTTTCATGATGACACGTTAGATTGCACTGGATTTGTAGAACCATATGAATATCCAGTGCTGTTTGAATATCCAGTGCTGTTTGAATCTGTTTTAATAATACATGAATTCATAACTGGCAACAACATGGTAACATGTAGGATTTAGAAAAGAATGTGCTCTATCATAAGTAAAAGAGAATTTTTGGTTAAATATTTGAGATACTGAAATATTTTGAGAGTTTGACTCTGCAGGGCAGTGGCAGCCCTTGGCACTAATTTACCCGGCCCTTGAATCAGACGAGTAAATAATTCCCTATTGTAACTACAGTCTAGTGTTGAGGTAACTAGACTAAACCTTCCTAACACTGAGAAATACAGCTTGTGTCAGGTAACTAAAAGGCCCCCTGATAGATAAACAAGCATAAAAAAAGAATAAGACAAATAAATGGCAGAATAACATACCCTATATAGCCTAATAACAGTGTGCTTTTTTCCAGCTCATATCCTGGCTTCATAAATTGGCACTCTGTCATCAAAACTCAAAGAATTGCTGCTTTTACTGAAAGATCAAGTTGCAAAAAAAAAAGTGGATGCAATGAGGGCACTTCATTTTGTTATCTGTGTTACAAGCTAAAAGAAGTTTGCATTGATGTGGATTTTATATATATATATATATATATATATTAGGGGTGGGACTTTAATGCGTTAATTTCGATTAATTAGTTACGGGGAAATTAACGCGTTAAAAATTTTAACGCATTTTAATCGCACTTTGCACCGTGGAACGTTTCTCAGTGCACGAGTTCCCGGCATACAGATTATATCGACGCACAATGTCCAAATTAGGGGCCGCATCCTGCGAAGGACCCGGCCCACGTCTTTCGTAGCCCACGAAGACCACAAAGGCCGGAAGTGAGCGGCTAGCCTTCATATCAGCGTCACCTGCCGTCACCTCTGCATAGCTCATGTCGCCTAGCAACCGTGAGTGCGAAGCACAGCTGTGTAAAAGCAGCTGTTAAACGGAGAACGAACTTTTTCTCCTTTTTGTGGTTTAATTTTAAGTCTTTAATTCAAAATAAGCTGTTAAAACAAGCATAACACATTTCAACATCAAGGAATACAGCTGAGAGAATGATTAATTTCCAACTATAACAAGTGAGACATTAATTATGAATAAAACTATCCAGTTATGATGCTTAACTTTAATTTCAGGTGTTTGCTTATCACAGGAGCACTTCCACCCTTCATTGGTCTGTGTAGTAGACTGGTGGGAAAATGAACAAAATTTTGAAGTTTAAGCTTATGTATATTGATTCATTCATCAACTAAACTTAAATTAATATTTCTCATGTCAAATATTGAAATGCGATTAAAATGCGATTAATTTCGATTAATTAATTACAAAGCTTGTAATTAATTCGATTAATTTTTTTAATCGCTTCCACCCCTAATATATATATATATATATATATATATATATATATATATATATATATATATATATATATATATGCACAATGTTAAGGTCAGCATGTACAAATCAGTAATAAATCAATTTTTGTCAGTTTCAGCTCACTGACAAATTTGGCTTCTTTTCCATTACCTTGCTCATGGAGTCCCCTCAGGTGTAAATCCCAATGACAAACAAAAAATATCCCAAAATAACAGACATACAATGATGTTTTTATAAAATGTGTTTTGTTAAATGTTTTTGTTTTTTTCTGGATTTTGCTGCTGTTTTTCACGCTGTTGTACTGGGCCACAAAAGTATCAAGATGAGTGTGTCTGTATTTTGTGAGGAGCTGGTTGCTATAAATGGAGCATTTCCAGACCCCATAAAGATGTTTGGATGCCATCTACTGGTTGAATCAAATCATTGCCAAGTGAAGACATAAATCGGAACATTTGTTTGATTTGCTTTCTAGTACTGTATGAGAATCTTGACTTAGTTAAACACTAATGGGTTGTTATGAAGTAGCTGAAATATAAAGGCCTTGATTTTTATTTGTTGTTTGCTCTGTGTGTCTTTGTTTCAGCTAGTGAAACAAAGACACACGCTCCATTGCCAAGAGAAACTCATCCTCCAGCTCTGATGTGACCTAACAATAATGAAATTCAGTATCAGTGTATTATATTATTTATATAGCACCAAATCTCAACAAACAGTCACCTCAAGGTACTTTATATTGTAAGGTAAAGACCATACAACAATTTTAGAGAAAACCTAACACTCAAAACGACCCCCTATGAGCAAGCACCTGGCAACAGTGGAAATTAAAAACTCCCTTTTAACAGGAAGAAACCTCCGGCAGAACCAGGCTCGGACCCATGGTTTTAAAAAAAGGAAATGCTCCAAAATAAATGCAAAAAATAATCAAACACATCAACAACCATCGACAAAAAGGAGTGTACAGCGAGAGGAGAAAAAAAAAAAAAGAATGGAACGCGCGGATGGTCTATTTTGCTCGCTCGTAATTCAGATATTCGCTCGCAACATAAAGCAAAATTCGACCAAGCGACCGATCGTATCAAAAAATTTGTTACTTGGGACACTCGTAAATCAAGGCACCACTGTATAGGATGAGCAAGTTAGGGGTAGGAATTAATAAGCATTTGCTTCCTCCTACTTCTTTTCGAACAAAAAAAAAAAAGTCACTGATTGGACTTGTTTTTTATGTGTATTAACGTACATGTTTGAAATAAAGATTGATTGATTGACTGAATGCTGGAAAACGTGTAAAAAGAAATATGTTGTTTACTATTCTGATCGATCTAATATAAAATTCACAGGCCCAATCTCATTGTACATTCTGTATGATGACAACTAGACTGACACTGAGACTGATGTGGTATTAGCTTCTGATTTATGACAGCTATGTTTGGACTTCTTCAATGCATCACATCTTTATTCACTCAGGACTTATGAGACAGATAAAGAATTGTCAAATTCTTTATCTGTCTCATAAAGAATTGTCAAATTGTAACAGTGACTCTTCAAACTCTGTGGTGTTGCAGAGAATGTTCTATTAAGTCTCAGACATAACAAGAAACAGCGCATTTACAGTTATAGTATATATTTATAGTTATAGTATATATGTTGTAATTGTGAACCAAATTATTTAGGTGCAAAAAAATCAATTTCTTGCAGTTAGACACAAAAAAGATTTACCAGTAATTTCACAATCATTATTAGAGATTTGGAAGAGGTAATTACAAAAATAACAGGTTTTATCAAACTACCACGTTAACCCTTGTGCGCCCCGCAAGGGGTCACCCGGACCCGTCCCCCCATCCCACTGAGGCTGGGAGACCTGGGGTCGAGGGGACCCCAGGTCTCCCAGCTCAACGGGACCCCCTGTGGCCGGCGACATTCATTGCATGCGTGTGCTATTGCCCCCGCCCCCCAGTGGCCAGTGATAGTCATTGCACCGCGTGTGATGGGGACACTCGCGCGCACACACAGACGCGCACGCACGCATGCGCACACAGACACACACTCGCACACACTCGCGCGCGCACACACACACACACACACACACACACACACACACACAGACACACACACACAAGCACGCAAGGCTACGCAAAGGCCGCTGCAATCGCAGGTCGAGGACTCGACGACGCGAACCCGGTGGATCGCAATCACGATCGCCATCGTCATCGACTTCAGCTTCGCCAAACAACCACTCGATCGCGATTGCGATAAAAAAAAAAAATCGCACTCGTGGGATTGGCCGGCTTCGTTTATCGGTGAGGCGACACGACGCGAACCTACGATCGCCATCATCATCACCATCATCACCATCATCACCATCGCCAAACAACCACACTCGATAGCGATTGAGATAAAAAAAACAAAAAAAAACCCCAAAACCGCCCAAAAAAACACGCACCACGAGCGCGGACTTCGCAACGCGATAGCCCCAAGCCGAGTTTTGCTTCCGTCACCGCGTAACAAACGACACACTAAAACAAACAAAGCGGTGTCACGTGAATCGTAAAGGACCGTGACCGTCGACACAGCAGGCAGAGGAAAGTCGGGTCATGTCGCGTACGCGAGCGTTCGATTACCGGCGTGCGACGCGACCGCCGCCACCGGATGCCGCGATCCCGTCACCTCGGCTAGCTGAGGCAATCGCGGCGATCGTGTCGTCTCGCGGCCACGCCGCCTCGGACGATCGGGGTTCCTCTGGGGTCGGAGTTGCGGATTGCAGTCTACCGGCGAGGACCGGGCCGGGGACGGAGGGTACTGCGAAGAGGGAGATTACGATACCAAAGAAGAAGAAGAAGAAGAAGAAGGGGGGTAGAGGGTGCCAGAGAGGCAGGATGAGGAGAGATATCGCGACGCGAAGGGAGTTTGCGACAGGAGGATGAGGATGATGACGAGGGAGATTACGATACAGAAGAAGAAGAAGGGGTAGAGGGTGCCAGAGGGCAGGATGAGGAGAGATATCACGACACGAAGGGAGTTTGCGACGCGGAGGATGAGGAGGGAGATTACGATAAGAAGAAGAAGAAGAAGAAGAAGAGAAGAAGAGGGTGCCAGAGGGCAGGATGGGGAGAGATATCGCGACACGAAGGGAGTTTGCGACGCGGAGGATGAGGATGATGACGAGGGAGATTACGATACAGAAGAAGAAGAAGAAAGAAAGAAGAAGAAGAAGAAGAAGAAGAAGAAGAGGAGAGGGTAGAGGGTACCAGAGGTCAGAATGAGGAGAGATCGCGACACGAAGGGAGTTTGCGATGCGGAGGATGAGGATGATGACGAGGGAGATTACGATACAGAAGAAGAAGGAAGAAGAAGAAGAGGTAGAGGGTGCCAGAGGGCAGGATGAGGAGAGATATCGCGACACGGAGGAGGAGGAGGAGGAGGAGGAGGAGGAGGAATTGATGGCGTCGAATCGAGGGACGGTTACGTGGAGATCGACTCCGTTCTCCTCCGATCGCCGGCATCGTTCCTCGCGACGGCAGCGGCGCGTCTCGTCATCTTCGTCGAACCCGGGTCCCACGGAGCGCGCCCGCGACGCCGTGTCGCAAAACTCGCCGGCTTCGGCGTTCCTGGCGTACTTTGAACCCCAGCTCGAGGACCGGGTGATCGCGATGACGAACCTGGAGGCCGGCAGGAGGGCCGGGGCGGGGAGGGGGATGACGGCTGGCGACCCATGGGTCGAGCCGAGTTTCGCGCGTACGTGGGACTGCTGATCCTCGCCGGCGTGTACAGGTCGAGGGGCGAGGCGTGCGAGAGCCTGTGGCACGTGGAGACCGGTCGCTCGATATTTTGCGCGACCATGCCCCTCAAGACGTTCCGCGCATACTCCGCGGCCCTGCGATTTGACGATCGCGACACCAGAGAGGCCAGGCGCCTGGCCGCCGGGCACGACACGCTGGCGCCCATCAGGGAAGTGTGGGACGCGTGGTGCGAGAGGCTGCCTCTCCTGTACGAGCCCGGACCCGAGGTCACGGTGGACGAGAGGCTGGTTCCCTTCAAAGGTGCGTGCCTGTGTGTGTGTGTGTGTGTGTGTGTGTGTGTGGTGTGTGGGTGGTGTGTGTGTGTGTGTGTGTGTGCGTGTGCGGTGTGCGTGTGTACGACGGAGGCGGTGTGCAAGGTTTTACGCGTAATGAAGCGCTACCCAAAAAAAAAAGGAGAAAAAAAAAGAAGAAAAACAAAAACTCCTATTCTACACCCCACCCCCACCCCCCCTCACCCCAGGTCGATGTCCCTTCAGGCAATACATGCCCAGCAAGCCGGCCAGGTACGGGATCAAGCTGTGGGTGGCGTGCGACGCCAAATCCAGCTACGCGTGGAAGATGCTGGCGTACACCGGGAAACACGACAAGCGAGGTCCTCCCGAGAAAAACCTGGCGTCCAGAGTGGTGCTCGAGCTGACCGAGGGACTGGGACCGGGCCGCAACGTCCCCTTCGACAACTTCTTCACGTCGTACGAGCTGGTCAGGAGGCTGTTCGTCCAAAGGGGCCTCACCTCGCTGGGGACCTTGCGCGCGAACAGGGCCGAGATCCCCAGGCGACTGCTCGAAGTCGAGGGCAGACCGGTGCCGTCGTCGCGATTCGCGTTCTCGTCGACCGCGGAGCCTCCCGACGCGGCCGTGGTCTCCTACCTGGCCAAGCGCAACAAGAACGTGCTGATCCTCACCACGCACGAGCAGCACGTGCGCGCCCCAGGGCTGAGCGGGCGGGCAGACGGGAAGCCCCTGGCGGTGCTCCACTACAATCGCACCAAGGGAGGCGTGGACAACCTGGACAAGGTGTTGGGCACGTACAGTTGCAGGAGAAGGACGACTCGCTGGCCCCTGGCCCTCTTTCACAACATGGTGGACGTGTCCGCGTACAACGCCTTCGTGCTGTGGAGGGAGCTGAATCCCGCCTGGATGCCGGGCAAGTGCAACAAACGCAGGCTGTTCCTGGAACGGCTGGGCAAAGAGCTGGCGGCCGCCGCAGCCGCCGCGGAGAGGGAGAGGAGAGGGACGAAGGAGAGGGCGAGGGGTAATGGCGGCAACGGCGACGGCAAAAGCGACAATGCGACAGGGTCGTCGCGCGACGGCAGGTGCGGCGGCGAGTCCGAGGCGAGGAGGAAGAGGTGTCGCGTGTGCCCCAGGAGCAGGGACGCCAAGACCAAGACTCTGTGTCGCGGCTGTCGCATGCACGTGTGCGGCAAGTGCGCCGTGGTCTACTGTCCAAACTGCGCCTCGGCCCCGTGTCAGTGATAAACGCGCGTGCGCGCGCACGCACGCACACACACACACACACACACACACACACACACTTGGCCAGTGCGCCACTGCCCAATACGCCTCGGCCCCGTGTTAGTGATAAACACACACACACGCACACACACTCACACACGCACACACACACGTGGCCAGTGCGCCACTGCCCAATACACCTCGGCCCCGTGTTAGTGATAAACACGCACACACACACACACACACACGTGGCCAGTGCGCCACTGCCCAATACGCCTCGGCCCCGTGTTAGTGATAAACACGCACGCACACACACACACACACACACACACACAGGGTCTAAGCAGCACTATGGAGATTCACTCTGTCAGGGGGTCGGTTCGACCCCACCTGAGACCCACGTATGTATCACGCGTTTGCGAGTCCCCATTGCAGAGGGGGTCCTTCGTGCCCCGGACACATTCTCGTGAATTCAAACGCAGTGGGAGCACAAGGGTTAAATGACCGCAAAAAAACATCTGTATGCAGATGATGGTCAGTCCAGGCTCCATGGCAGAGAGAAGCTCTCACCCTCCAGCTCTTTGGAAATCACTGATATGAATCGGGCCAGTTGCTCTGAGCTGAAGTGGTTTTTCCAGTCTCCAACAGTACCTGATAACACACACCAAGATGGAGTCACACAAACACCAAGAAATTTTAAAATATAATTTTAACATGTCCAGGTTGGTGTACTGCGTTCATTCAAAGTGATTTTTCAACACAGTCAAATGTGTCACAATGGGAGATTTGGAACCTCACCTTTCCTTAGGAAAGGAGACTTGTCACTGTCCATGTACACCTTGGGCATCAGACTGAAGTTAGACATGTTGTTGGTCTTCATTGTCTTGAAAGAGCAATTCTCTGCTATCTTCTGGATGACTTCTTCAGTCAGATTACGGCCCAGGAAATCTGAGATACGCCTGAGAGATGCAGGCAGGTCCTGGAAGAAACATGGTTGTTAATTATTTGAAACGTGGGTGTTTCTTAAATTAGCTTTTAATGAAAGCTCACTCTGGATTGATTTCTGGCAATACAAAAGTCTAGGCTTTGTTATTTGGAGCCTGATAGAAAATCAGCAGGTAAATAGTAAGTCTCAAAATAAAATATTAACGCAGGTAAATACAACTGGTGACTGGAGACTCCATCCTTTCAGTGGAAATAATGAAATACAATGTTTACACAAAATCACTTTAATGTTTTACCTGAACCATTTCTTCATATGTAATATACATGATTCTGTCTGCTAGTTCACTGCTTCTCCAGCTCTTCACGTGGTCTGTCCATTTTCCAAACATAACTGCAAATAAAACAGATGTTGGTTATACAGCCAACCACTGTTCTTCTAGAACATAAATCACAAATGCTGATTTCATTGTACACATTCAGCTGTGGGTAATAAAAGACTTAATGTGCAGATAAGATGTCTGACCTTCACCCTCGAGAAATTTATCCATAAACTCATCAAAGGTTCCTGGATCCTCAAGGAAACCGGCCATCTGATGGAAGTAGTATGAAGACACCATGATGTCCTTTGGGTTCCTCATGATGTAGATCACCTACAGCACAAATACAACAGACAGAGTACAAAAACATAACATTTACTTTATGTAAAATGTCACAAATAGCAATATTGCACAGTCATTACCTTGGCTTTGGAGGTGTAGAAGGAAGGGGGCATGAGGTTGTAGGGAAAATGTGTGCCCAGCATCCGTGGAGATGCCAGCTTATTGACAAACAATGCAAATCTTTTGGTCTGAATCAATGGGACTCTCTCCCAGTTAGGAATGGTATGGATGACGGTGAGATCCCCCCCATTCAGCACCAGCGGGAGGATCTCCTGCATCCAGATTGTACCTAAAGAAATAATAATAAAAAAATAAATGAATGGAAACTGATGCCTAGGCTCAGCAACACTTCTAAAAAACATTTCAGTCATTGTGAACACAGTTTGTTGCTGTATCACAACTGCAAGTTAAATCACATGGGGGAAAAAAAAACATGGGAAAAAAAATAAAAAAAAAAGAAGAGGCGCCTTTGCGAGATCTCGCAAAAGTTTTGTGATATCCCGAGTTATTTTTGCGATATCTTGCAAAAGTTTTGCATGTACAGTTTTAGCGTGGTTACGGCCAACAGTAACAAAACTGAATTATTATAAATAAAGGCGACTTTTGCTGGCAGTCTCTCACCAAACCTTTCAATCTCATTGACACTGCCACCTCAAGATTAACGCCGTCCTAATATTAAAAAGTTTTGCGAGATCTCGCAAAAGTAACTCAGGATCTCGCAAAACTTTTGTGAGATATCGCAAAAGTGCCACTTTTTTTTTTCTGTTTTTTTTTTCCCCATGTCCCTTGCGGGGTTCCATAAAATGTCCAACCTGCAAGGAAAAAAACACATGAAATCCAAAAAACTGTTGCCTTCTTTGGGTCTGACTTCATCTAACAAGGACTGAAGTGAGAAACTGTACATCAACTAATAAATAATAAATAATCTGTCTCACTGATGGTTACAGCACTGTGTAAGATAATTATAAGTGTACAACATGACACAAAAAACTTATCTGCTTTCAGCTGCTCCCTATTTTACATGGGCTGGCCATCATGAGCACCAGGACAATTTCCAGTGGTCATATAGTCATTTTGGCCTGCTGTGAACTTTCAACTTTATCAGCAAACACTTAACAGACCGCATAGAATTCACTCTTTAACTTGAACATTTGCCATCAGCTGCAGACTGTGTGCTCTGTCTCTCATACCAATTCCACACATAAATGTTCTCATGCACTCTCTCTCTCTCAGCAAGAAAGGCAGCATTTATGAGGCCATGTTAGACACATAAGGTTAGCATGTAAAATTAACAGCCCGCTGGTCTACATGAACAGAGTAGCCTGTGATGATAGCCCAGCATGCATTATTGTCCATTTTCACTCCAACCAATGTCCATGAGCCTCAGACATTATCTGTGTGTAGGAACTGGTGTTACCTCAGACCACCAGTCAAAGTATATTGTCACCAAACAGAGCTGTGGAATAAGAAAAAAAATTTGTCACCATAATTTTTTCATAGTGGTTGATTTCAATATATAAATCAAGCCAGTCTGTCAAGGTTAAAGGTTAATTTTTTACTCCTAAATGAAGATGTAAAGTTCACTTTTTTTCCCACTTTAATTTTTATTAACATTTTCATTTTACACCAACATGTAAAGATACACCACAGACATTGTACAGTGTTGTAGCCTATAAAGACCCCCCCTCCCCGTATCCATAAATAGAACATAAAGGAAAGAGGGGTCATTTGATAATGATGTTAGAT
Source organism: Archocentrus centrarchus (assembly GCF_007364275.1). Lineage (NCBI taxonomy): Eukaryota > Metazoa > Chordata > Actinopteri > Cichliformes > Cichlidae > Archocentrus > Archocentrus centrarchus. The sequence goes on along the minus strand of NC_044361.1, from coordinate 14,024,910 downwards.
TTCCTTAAGTCTCTTCTTGGGTGTCGTATAGTGTCCATTTTTCCCACTTATTCATAAAAAATGTTTTTTTAGTCTGAGGAGGTCATTCCTTCCATCACATAAACCTTAACAATATTCTGTCATGGTCCTGTAAACATAACAAACAAAACATTAGATTAATGATTTTCTGAAATTGAAACAAATATACTAAATATGGTACAGCTCAGACTTACTCTTTAGTTAAGAAAAAATATAGAGAAGTGCACTGAAGGGAAGAAATTCCTTATTTTTGTATTATTTTATTTTATTGTTCGATTTGAAAAACCGAATAAGTTTTAAACTGTTTACAGTATTTGTTGTGGTGTGTTCATTTTGTTGTATTGTGGTTTGTCAGCCCTCCACCTCAGGAGATTTTGTTTTAAGTTGTGTTGATTTTTTTTTTTACACTCTGTTTAAGAACAAACTGGATTGCACTAAAAGGAAGAAAATTCTTTATTTTTTATTGTTTTTCCTAAGAACAATTCTATTTGAAAAAAGAAACAACGAAAGAAGGAACTAGAAAAGATGTCTGGTGAGGGGAGAATTTTTATTTTATTTTTGTATTGTGGTTTCTCCTTTTCTACCTCAAAAAAGATTTATTTTCACGGGATGCTATTCCCACACTGCAGGACTATTTTGAGACAATAGTGTAGGACATCTTCAAGGAGGCAGCCACAAATGACAGGGGACTTGGAGGAATATACTGAATCAGTCATCAGCTACATCAGGCCTGGACTGGGACAAAAAATTGGCCCTGGCCTTTTTGGCATCCTGGTTTTCTTCATTTTTCACACTGTCTTGCTCTTATTCAATGTGAGCATACCTTTTGCTAATAACACTTTTATGCATTTTTACACTTACTTCAGTAATGCTTGAATTGCAAAGCTTTTACTTATCATTTATCAGTTTTAAAATCTGTTATTTCACTTGTTTGAGTGCTTTTTAAAACATGTTTAATTAACAGCATAGAGGCTACAAATTCAAACTAATATGCAGCCTTTCAACACACCTTTAACCTAAATATCTAAAATGCTATGATGTAGCCTAAAATGGACACTTGTTGCTCATCCAACACTTCTGGCCTTGACCATTTGCTATTTTACCAGATAAAGGGGCTATGGCTGCCAGATTTTGGGAAGTATGCAAATACCAATAAATATTGATACTAATCAATCACCATTGCTCATCATTCTCATGTAATAGAGCTAACGTTACCGCTGCTGCTATCTTTACCTACAGCCTGCTGTTGCTGGAGCATTGCTGTTACAGAGGACGTGGAGGCTACAACAGCAAACACATCTGTGATCTTTACACATTTTGTAGCATCTACAGTGACACTCTTCAATTTCTTCGCACATAGCGTCTCCACACCCCCTTTCTGCTGCGTTGGTTTCTCCATGTTGCCTCCGTGTGACCTGCCGGAGCGCCGGTGCTCCTGACTGCCAACTGCTTTTGAATGCCAGTAAAATTGAAAAGAAGGCAGTAGTGATGGGTCGGTCGCGAACGATCCGGCTCTAAGAGCCGGCTCCTGATAGTGAGCCGTTTCTTTATTTTTTCGTTCCGTTTTTGTAGAAGCCGCACATGATTGGTTAAGAAGCTGTAGTGCCTAACAACATTCCTGGGCACGTCCTGAAGTACTGTGCTGAGCAACTAAAAGATGTGGTCGCAAACATCAACTCTGGCATCTGCAACTGGGTCCTCAGCTTCCTGATACAGCGGCAGCAGACAGTCAGGGTAGGCAAAACCCATTAAACCCATTAAAAACCCATTAAACCCTATTCTGTTCCACTTGGCAACCAATGAGCATTCAACATTCAACAAAATAAAATAAGATGTGTAGATGAACTGTTAACTTAGTCTGATACAATGGTTAAATTAGGCAGCTTTCTGAAGGCTGATGCCAGCTGTCCTGCTTTCTGTTGCAGTGATACCTGCAGTAAGGAGGGGTGAGTCTAAAGGGTGGTGTATGAGACCATATTTATTTAAAAGTGTTAGCAACATTATTTAACAGATTTAGACTAATATATAAATAAATAAATTATATTAATATTTAAAATATAAAGTTCTGTTTAGTGGCTGATAGTTTGTGCATGTTGTTATAACTTTCAAATGATGTAAGTCGAATCATATTTGACTTTCAAAATAAAAGCTAAAAAAAATATTAAGCTGCTTTTCTGGAGTTTAGAAAAATGATAACAATCAAGCATAACATTATGGCCACCTATCTAATATTGCCTTGATCACCAGTAGTATATATATATATATATATGTGGCACCATAAAACCGTCAATCATGATTGATGTTGACAGATGTGTGGCAGCGATAATTTAAAAAAGCAATGCGCGTACATGAGCGTCCTCATGCGCGTGCGTGTGTCCGTGCGTGATCGATTGATTTATGATTATCAGGTGCGTGTGTGTGTGTAAGTGGAGGAGTGTCCTAACAAATGATTCCCACAGTCTCTCCCATTATCTCTCAAGAAGGGCAATCCCATCCACACTGTTTGTGAAGATGCTTAAATAAACTCTTTAACAGGTGGATATCCAAGCATAAAAGGGTAATTCTCCACACGCAATTACACCATCTGTTTTTACTAAGCTTAAGCTGACTGGCGTAAAAACAGACCCACCACCTGTTGAAATCCTGCCGAATTCTGTTTCCCACACAACACCATATCTCTCATTACAAAAAGACTTCAATCAAAGGAAAAGGGCAATCCCCATCCATACTGTTTGGGACGATGCATAAATAAACTCGTTGTTAAACAGGTGGATATCTGAGCATCAAAGGGTAATTCTCACACGCAATTACACCATCTGTTTTTTACTCAAAGTCGATGCAGCGCAAAAATAAATAAATAAAAAAAAATACAGATATCACTACAATTCCCATCAGCCATATAGCAATGTGTCGCATTTACATCACAATCAGCGACAGGGGGTCGAGGTGACTCCAGGCCTAGCAATGGCGGCGGTGGTGGGGGGTCAAGGTGACCCCAGGCCTAACAATGGCGGCGGCGGGGTCGGAGGGACCCCAGTCGTCCCAGTGGCGGAGTCGGCGCCGGGGGTCACTGGGACCCCACGCCTCCCGGCTCACTGACACGGGGCCCCTGCGGTGGGGGGGGGGGGGTCGAGGTGACCCCAGGCCTGTCAATGGTGGTGGCGGCGGCGGCGGTGGGGTGGGGTCAAGGAGACCCCAGGTCTCCCAATGGCGGTGGCGGTGGAGGTGGCGGCGGCGGCGGTGGGGTGGGGGTCAAGGAGACCCCAGGTCTCCCAATGGCGGCGGGGTGGGGGTCAAGGTGACCCCAGGCCTCCTGGCTCAACGGGACCTCCCCTGCGGTGGGGTCGAGGTGACCCCAGGCCTCTCAATGGGGGGGGGGGGTTGGGGGGGTGTCAAGGAGACCCCAGGCCTAACAATGGCGGTGGTGGTGGCGGCGGGGGGGGGGCGGGGGGGACCCCAGGGCTCCCAGCTCAACGGGACCCCCTGTGGCCGGCGACATTCATTGCATGCGTGCTATTGCCCCCGCCCCCCAGTGGCCCAGTGATAGTCATTGCACCGCGTGTGACAGGGACACTCGCGCGCACACACAGACACGCACGCACGCGCACACAGACACACTCGCACACCAAACGCACAACACAGACACACACACACACACACGGACACTCACACACACAGACACAGACACACTCAAGCACACGAGACCGGACCAGACCGGAGCGAAAGCGAGGCTACGCAAAGGCCGCTGCAATCGCAGGTCGAGGACTCGACGCGAACCCAGGGATCGCGATCACGATCACCATCATCATCATCATCATCACCATCGCCAAACAACCACACTCGATCGCAATTGCGATAAAAAAAAAAAAAAAAAAAAAAAAAATCGCATTCGTGGGGTTGCTGGCTTCGTTTATCGATGAGGCAACACGACGCGAACCTACGATCGCATCATCATCATCATCATCATCATCATCACCATCGCCAAACAACCACACTCGCAATTTGCGATAAAAAAAAAAAAAATCGCACTCGTGGGGTTGGCCGGCTTCGTTTATCGATGAGGCGACACGACGCAAACCTACGATCGCCATCATCATCACCATCATCATCACCATCATCATCATCATCATCATCATCACCATTGCCAAACAACCACACTCGATAGCGATTGAGATAAAAAAAACCCCAAAAAACCCCAACCGCCCAAAAACCCGGCGCCCCCCGAGCGCGGGACTTTTGCCACGCGATGGCCCCAAGCCCAGTTTTGCTTCGTCCACTGCGTAACCAACACACTAACAAACGCGGGTTGTCATGCGAATCGTAAAGGACCGTGACCGTCGACACGCAGGCAGAGGAAAGTCGGGTCATGTCGCGTACGAGTGTTCGATTACCGGCGTGCGACGCGACCGCCGCCGCCGGATGCTGCGATCCCGTCGCCTTGGCTAGCTGAGGCAATCGCGGCGATCATGTCGTCTCACAGCCACGCCGCCTCGGACAATCGGGGTTCCTCCTCGGGTCGGAGTTGCGGACCGCAGTCTACCGGTGAGGACCGGGCCGGGGACGGAGGGTACTATGAAGAGGGAGATTACGATACCGAAGAAGAAGAAGAAGAGAGCCTGTGGCACGACGGAGACCGGTCGCTCGATATTTCGCGACCATGCCCCTCAAGACGTTCCGCGCGTACTCCGCGGCCCTGCGATTTGACGATCGCGACACCAGAGAGGCCAGGTGCCTGGCCGCCGGGCACGACAAGCTGGCGCCCATCAGGGAAGTGTGGGACGCGTGGTGCGAGAGGCTGCCTCTCCTGTACGAGCCCGGACCCGAGGTCACGGTGGACGAGAGGCTGGTTCCCTTCAAAGGTGCGTTGTGTGGCGTTGTGGTGTGTGTGTGTGCGTGTGTATGTGTGCGTGCGTGTGTGTGTGTGTGCGTTGTGTGTGTTTATGAAAAAGGTGGTGTGCAAGGTTTACGCGTAATGAAGCGCTACCCCAAAAAAAAGGAGGAAAAAAAAAGAAGAAAAACAAAAACTCCTATTCTACACCCCACCCCCTCACCCCAGGTTGATGTCCCTTCAAGCAATACATGCCCAGCAAGCCGGCCAGGTACGGGATCAAGCTGTGGGTGGCGTGCGACGCCAAGTCCAGCTATGCGTGGAAGATGCTGGCGTACACCGGGAAACGCGACAAGCGAGGTCCTCCCGAGAAAAACCTGGCATCCAGAGTGGTGCTCGAGCTGACAGAGGGACTGGGACCGGGCCGCAACGTCACCTTCGACAACTTCTTCACGTCGTACGAGCTGGTCAGGAGGCTGTTCGTCCAAAGGGGCCTCACCTCGCTGGGGACCTTGCGCGCGAACAGGGCCGAGATCCCCAGGCGACTGCTCGAAGTCAAGGGCAGACCGGTGCCGTCGTCGCGATTCGCATTCTCGTCGACCGCGGAGCCTCCCGCCGCCGCCGTGGTCTCCTACCTGGCCAAGCGCAACAAGAACGTGCTGATCCTCACCACGCACAAGCAGCACGTGCGTGCCCCGGGGCTGAGCGGGCGAGCGGACAGGAAGCCCCTGGCAGTGCTCCACTACAATCGCACCAAGGGAGGCGTGGACAACCTGGACAAGGTGTTGGGCACGTGAAGTTGCAGGAGAAGGACGACTCGCTGGCCCCTGGCCCTCTTTCACAACATGGTGGACGTGTCCGCGTACAACGCCTTCGTGCTGTGGGGGAGCTGAATCCCGCCTGGATGCCGGGCAAGGGCAACAAACGCAGGCTGTTCCTGGAACGGCTGGGCAAAGAGCTGGCGGCCGACGCAGCCGCCGCCAGATAGGGGACGAAGGAGAGGGCGAGGGGTAACGGCGGCAACAGCGACGGCAAAAGCAACAACGCGACAGGGCGTGGCGGCGAGTCCGAGGCATCGTCCGAGGCGTGGAGGAAGAGGTGTCGCGTGTGTCCCAGGAGCAGGGACGCCAAGACCAAGACTCTGTGTCGCGGCTGTCGCGTGCACGTGTGCGGCAAGTGCGCCGTGGTCTACTGTCCAAACTGCGCCTTGGCCCCGTGTAAGTGATAAACGCACACGCACACACACACACACACACACACACACACACACACACACACACACACACAACACACACACACGTGGCCAGTGCACCATTGCCCAATACGCCTCGGCCCCGTGTTAGTGATAAACACGCACACGCACACGCACACACACGTGGCCAGTGCGCCACTGCCCAATACGCCTCGGCCCCGTGTTAGTGATAAACACGCACACACGCACACACACTCACCCGTGGCCAGTGCGCCACTGCCCAATACGCCTCGGCCCCGTGTTAGTGATAAACACGCACACACACACGCACACACACACACACACACACACACACAGGGTCTAAGCAGCACTATGGGGATTCACTCTGTCAGGGGGTCGGTTCGACCCCACCTGAGACCCGTATGTATCACGCGTTTGCGAGTCCCCATTGCAGAGGGGTCCTTCGTGCCACGGACACATTCTCGTGAATTCAAACGCAGTGGGAGCACAAGGTTAAAAGGGTTCCGGTTGCATCCTCCACTCCCCTGCCTGTCCTGTAGGCAAACTGAAGTGGGTCCAGATGTTCTCTAACTCTAGATAAAAGAATTCCGTTAATAATCTTTTCAAATGTCTTCATTGCTAATGAGGTGAGGGTAACAGGCTTAAAATCATTCAAGGACCGAGTGTCCTTACTTTTGGGAACAGGAACAATGGTTGTGGCTTTCCAAACCTGAGGGACCCTGTGAGTATTAAGAGACATGTTTAAAAGAAAACTAAAGATATCTGCCAGCTGCAGGGCACAGTTTTTAAGAATACGGCCTCCAATGCCATCAGGACCTGAGCTTTTTCTCTCCTTAGTCTTCCGAAAGAGATTAAAAACAGTTCCACTATCAATGTGTACTGTGTTTGTGACATCTGAGGGCACACTCTTAAAACCAGAACCAGAACCAGGCACAAGCCTCCACCGAGTGATTTACCTGTCACCGCGGAGTCTCTGTCCAACCGAATGGGCTCTCCAAACCACCCAATCTCTAAGTCCGACTGCAAGTCATGATCCTTTAGCCATGTTTCTGTCAGTGCCAAGACACAAGCACTTTTGTATTCTGCCAGATACCTGACATTTGCCTGAAGCTCCTCAATTTTCCCACACAGTGACTGGACATTTGCCAACATGATAGTGGGAAGTGGCATCCGACGATGGCCCTGCCACTTCAGCCTCTGACGCACACCACCGCGTCTCCCCCGTTTTCTGACCCCAGACAACCTGTGCTCCCAACGTCGGTTCTCCGTGGAGTTTCCAATCCGGAGAATATCCGTGGGAAAAACTGCAGAGGGTTCCACAAAGCCCACACCTGAGTCCCGCAGGAAGAGAGGAAATCCCGGCTATAATGCCGACGTTCTTGGTTCACACAGAGTCCGCCCAAAAAGTGACACAAAAGTGTCAAAACGATAAAAAAAAAAAAAAGTGCACTAAGCCAGCGTAAGTCATCATGATTGTTGCTTTTCTAACATTTGCCCTATAACAAAAATAAGAAATAGTATAAAATACGAATACACAACGCGCTCAACTACTGCTGCCTGTCGCCATTACCTGCAGCTTTTTCACCAGGGCCTCCATTTCCTCTGAGAAACTCATCATTGATATTTTCAGGGATGTTTCTCATAGGTTTAAGGCAATAGAAGACATTTGGAAATCCAAACTTCGAGCTCTGACTTTCGCTGTGCACTCACAATAGAAAGACAGTGAAATGACTTCTGCTTTGGAAGTGTCAGCTTTATAATGAGAAAAGTCCTGTGATCTTTAGAATGTTCTTTCCTTTCATACATTATCATTCTATGGAACTCTCAGCATGCAGATTGATGAGGTCATAATGAAACACAGTTTGTTTCCTTTTGCTTTTGTTACTTTTGTTACAAAATACTCGTGTATTGTATTAAACTTGTAGCACCAAGACTGAAAGGGACAATTCCAGGGCTTTTTCCTATTACAAAAAATGTTGCCACAATACAAAGAAATTCAGCAAAAGAATAAATATAGTCAAGCAGTATTTAGGTATTGTGATTCTAAATTGCCCATAGGTGTGAATGTGAGTGTAAATGGTTCTCTCTCTCTCTCTCTCTCTGTGTGTTAGCCATTCATTTTGCCAGACATCCAGGATATGTATAAAAACACACATAGTTATGCTGCTATAGGCCTAGGCTGCTGGGGGGGGTTCTTGTAATGCACTGTTTTCTTTCATTGACCTTATATACTTGTTATACTCCACTCTGCATTTAATCATAAATTATTTTAATCTCTGGCTCTCTCCACAGCATGTCTTTTTTCTCTCACCTCAGCCCAACCCGTCGCGGCAGAATGACTTGCCCCTCCCTGAGCCTGGTTCTGCTGGAGTTTTCTTCCTATTAAAGGGAGTTTTTCCTTCCCACTGTCACCAAGTGCTGCTCATAGGGGGTCGTTTTGTTACAATCTTTTTTTGTAGCCTTGATTATGTGTACAGCCAGGTTGCCTCTCTTTGTGGTCAGTTTGCAACATATTAGGATCATTTCAGGTCTCATATTTGGATTGACATCTCGTTATCAAGCACGTCACAGGGACCACGTGGATAGCATTACTTACTGTAGTCTAACAGGGAACTAGAATATTGTCTTGTCTGGTCAGGCACTTAATAAACTGTCTATATTTGGGGCACTTCCAGTCTGAGGTTTCCTCTGTACAGTCACCAAGTACAATAACTAAGGAGTGCCACTTTATCTGCTCCAACCTTGCCAGGGTTTTTGTGCCCTCCAGATGTCTTAAAATCATGTTTAAAAGGGTTCCCGTTGCATCCTCCACTCCCCTGCCTGTCCTGTAAGCAAACTGAAGTGGGTCCAGATGTTCTCTAACTCTAGATAAAAGAATTCCCTTAATAATCTTTTCAAATGTCTTCATTGCTAATGAGGTGAGGGTAACAGGCTTAAAATCATTCAAGGCTGAGTGTCCTTACTTTTGGGAACAGGAACAATGGTTGAGGCTTTCCAAAGCTGAGGGACCCTGTGAGTATTAAGAGACATGTTTAAAAGAAAACTAAAGATATCTGCCAGCTGCAGGGCACAGTTTTTAAGAATACGGCCTCCAATGCCATCAGGACCTGAGCTTTTTCTCTCCTTAGTCTTCCGAAAGAGATTAAAAACAGTTCCACTATCAATGTGTACTGTGTTTGTGACATCTGAGGGCACACTCTTAAAACCAGAAAGCTCCTCGGTAAAATCATGAATATTAAAACAATTGTAAAAACTATTAAAATCATTAGACAACTTAAAAGCAGGCAAAGAATTAAAATTAATCCAAGTCCTTTTGGTTGGCATCCCCATCATAGATTTAAGCCATCCCAAGCCAGTCGAGAATTATTGGACCTAAACATATTCTCCACCCTCTCCTTATAATTCTCCCTGCTATTTTCAGTTCCTTCCTCACTTGTTTTTTGACTAACTGATATCGAGCCATATCCCCATTATTAAAACTTATATTTCGCAAGTTATTAACTTTTTACTGATTTGGAAATCCATGGTTTATTATTGGGAAATATAGTGATGGATTTCCTGGGGATGACTGATTCTTCGCAGAAGGAGACATAAGATGAGACGGTGTCTGTGAGCTCATCAAGGTCAGTGCATGCACTTTTAAACATTCCCAGTCAGTGCAGCTCAAACAGTCCTGAAGACAGCGGATAGACTCCTCCGACCACACCGGAAACAAACGTCGCTCCGGCTTGTGTTTCTTCAGGGCAGGTTTGTAGGACGGAACCAAATAAACAACACTGTGGTCCGATGAGCCGAGCGGGGCTCTGCTTAAGGATTTATAAGCGTCCTTCACCGTCCCATAACACAAATCCAAGGACTTCGTAAGTCGAGTGGGGCACGTCACATACTGATAAAAGTTGCCGAGTGACTTCCCGACCCTGCAAACGATTAAAATCCCCCATAATAAAGTTCGGAGCGTCTGGGGAAATACCCTGAAGGCGATGCATGGTCTTTCCAATAGCCTGAGAAGCTAAATCCACATTGGCCTTAGGATGAATGTAAACAAGAGTAATAAAAAGCTGTGGAAATTCCCTGGGCAGATAAAAAGGGCGCAGTGACACAGCAAGAAGTTCAATATCGGGAGTACAGTGCGTCTCCCTGATGACAATTGTGCTGCACCATTTTTTATTCACATAAAGGCACAAGCCTCCACCGAGTGATTTACCTGTCACCGTGGAGTCTCTGTCCAACCGAATGGGCTCTCCGCACCCCTCAATCTCTAAGTCCGACTGCAAGTCATGGTCCTTTAGCCATGTTTCTGTCAGTGCCAAGACACAAGCACTTTTGTATTCTGCCAGATACCTGACATTTGCCTGAAGCTTCTCAATTTTCCCACGCAGTGACTGGACATTTGCCAACATGATAGTGGGAAGTGGCATCCGACGATGGCCCTGCCACTTCAGCCTCTGACGCACACCACGCGTCTCCCCGTTTTCTGACCCCAGACAACCTGTGCTCCCAACGTCGGTTCTCCGTGGAGTTTCCAATCCGGAGAATATCCGTGGGAAAAACTGCAGAGGGTTCCACAAAGCCCACACCTGAGTCCCGCAGGAAGAGGAGGAAATCCCGGCTATAATGCCGACGTTCTTGGTTCACACAGAGTCCGCCCAAAAAGTGACACAAAAGTGTCAAAACGATAAAAAAAAAAGTGCACTAAGCCAGCGTAAGTCATCATGATTGTTGCTTTTCTAACATTTGCCCTATAACAAAAATAAGAAATAGTATAAATACGAATACACAACGCACTCAACTACTGCTGCCTGTCGCCATTACCTGCAGCTTTATCACCAGGGCCTCCATTTCCTCTGAGAAACTCATCATCTTGTTAAAATTTTTAGGGATGTTTCTCATAGGTTTAAGGCAATAGAAGACGTTTGGAAATCCAAACTTCGAGCTCTGACTTTCGCTGTGCACTCACAATAGAAAGACAGTGAAATGACTTCTGCTTGGAAGTGTCAGCTTTATAATGAGAAAAGTCCTGTGATCTTTAGAATGTTCTTTCCTTTCATACATTATCATTCTATGGAACTCTCAGCATGCAGATTGATGAGGTCATAATGAAACACAGTTTGTTTTCTTTTGCTTTTGTTACTTTTGTTACAAAATACTCGTGTATTGTATTAAACTTGTAGCACCAAGACTGAAAGGGACAATTCCAGGGCTTTTTTCCTATTACAAAAAATGTTGCCACAATACAAAGAAATTCAGCAAAAGAATAAATATAGTCAAGCAGTATTTAGGTATTGTGATTCTAAATTGCCCATAGGTGTGAATGTGAGTGTAAATGGTTCTCTCTCTCTCTGTGTGTGTTAGCCATTCTTTTGCCAGACATCCAGGATATGTATAAAAACACAACATTAGTTATGCTGCTATAGGCCTAGGCTGCTGGGGGGGGTTCTTGTAATGCACTGTTTCTTTTCATTGACCTTATATACTTTGTTATACTCCACTCTGCATTTACTCATAAATTATTTTAATCTCTGGCTCTCTTCCACAGCATGTCTTTTTTCTCTCACCTCAGCCCAACCCGTCGCGGCAGATGACTGCCCCTCCCTGAGCCTGGTTCTGCTGGAGGTTTCTTCCTGTTTAAAGGGAGTTTTTCCTTCCCACTGTCACCAAGTGCTGCTCATAGGGGGTCGTTTTGTTACAATCTTTTTTTTGTAGTCTGTTGTGTATGATATTGGGATCCCATAAACACTTTTCAAGCAGACAACTGGAAGTTTCACACAGCAACCCTGATTTATTGTTTTTTTCACACAGGCGGTTCTCTACCCCAAAGCGCCCTCCCGTGGCGACTCGTTATTTTCTTCCAACTACAACTTAACAATACAACCAACCTCCACCACACAGGAGCACCGTCACTACAACATTAACTCAAAACCCTCTTTACTCTATGGGTTCAATGCTTCTGTCTGGAACACCACAGCTCTTCCCCTGTAAAATCAATACTTCTCCATCCATTGAACATTTTCAGTTATTGATTTTTTTTTTTGTCTTTTCTTTTGTTTTTTTTTTTAACACAAACAGGAAAAAAACTTATTTTTACTCTTCCTTTCTTTCTCACATTTACAATCTCAATTCCAAGTTCAGTCTTTCAGGAGGCCGCCGGTTTCTCACTGGGCGAGTGTTCCCTTCGACTGTAGGTGATGGCAACTCAGTTGGCTGTGTTCCCACAGTGCTTTCTTCCCTTTGTTGATCCACATCTTCGTTTGTATCGAGATCATCACAATCCCAAAAAGTTCCACCACAAGAGTCTGTTTTGGTCAGCTGAGCTGCGTTTCCATTTACCCCCAACATCTGATTTACATGCTTTTTACACATTTCCCATTCAGTTCAACACTGTAAGTTACAGGACCCAGAATTTCTTGTACAACTCCATTCAACCACTTCTCTCCCCTCCCCTGTAATTCTTTACCAAGACAGGTTGACCTACAGCGAAGACCCTGACACGGGGCAAAAGTGGGTCTGTTTTGTTTTGCATTCTCTGGGAAAACTGAGGTCTTATTAGTGACAGTCGCGTTCGAACTTGTCTTTTCAGAAACACTCCGCTGGAGTTTTCCTGTTGTTGTGTGGGGCATGTTTCTGTACCCTAAGAGAAAATTTGCAACACAGTGCTCCAGTGTCATGCCACCAACAGCTCGATTCTTTGCCAGTGACTTCTTAAGATTTTGGACTAATCGCTCAGCTAATCCATTACTGGCAGGGTGGTATGCAGGCGATTTAATGTGCTGCACTCCATTTTTTTTTGGAAATGACTCAAACTCTTGCGACACAAACTGAGGCTCGTTATCTGTTACAACTTCTTTGGTAACCCGTAAGCTGCAACAACGTTCTCATGTTTCAATGGTTTTAGCAGATGTAGTAGTATGCATAGGAATAACCTCTGGCCATCTAGCATAGGCATCTATCAGTACCAGGAACATCTGCTTGCGGTCCTCTGCAAAATCAAGATGTATCCTTTCCCACGGACTGGAAGCCCATTTCCATGAATGTACTGGTGCAGTACAAGGCACACTACGTTGCTTTTGGCAAATGGCACACTCACTGACTTCCCTTTCAATGCACTCATCTACTGCTGGCCACCAAAACAAACTTCTGGCAAGGGATTTCATCTTAACTATTCCCCAGTGGTGTTCATGCAGTTCAGCGAGCAACTGGTTTCTGAATCTTTCAGGAACTACGACACGTAGCCCCCACAGCAGACAATCATCCTCAACTGTAAGCTCAAATCTTCTCTGAAATAAGGCTTCAGCAAATCATCCTGTACATGTTTAGGCCAGCCAGTCAACACCAACTGTTTCAACCACTTTCAATACAGAATCTCTGTCTGTTTCTTTCGCTATCTCCCTTTCAGTGAGAGGTAACTCTTCAAGGTAAGATACTTTGTAAATGGGGTTTGACACCACATCTACATTCAGTTTCATTGGTAGCCTTGATAAGGCATCTGCATTACTATGCTGTTCAGATCTCTTGTACTGAATCTCGTACTTGTATGCAGCCAGGATTAGAGCCCACCTTTGCAACCTAGCAGCAGCTAGTGTAGGTACACCTGTTTTTGGTCCTAAAATTTTCAGTAATGGTTTGTGGTCTGTCACCAAAGTGAATTTCCTTCCAAAAAGGTAGTCATGGAACTTCATAACACCAAACACCAACCCAAGTGCTTCTTTTTCAATCTGAGAGTAGTTCTGTTCAGTCTTGGTTAACATTCTTGATGCAAATGCAATCGGTCTTTCACTTCCATCTTTCATTTGGTGACTGATTACAGCACCAACTCCATAAGGAGATGCATCACATGCTAAGATAATTGGCAACTCTGAGTCAAAATGCACCAAAACTTTGTCAGATTGCAGTGCCTTCTTTGCATTCTCAAATGCATCTTGACAGTTTTTCTGACCAAATCCAGTCTGCATCTTTGTGCAGCAATGCTGACATCGGCTGGATCAGGGTGGATAAGTTTGGAATAAACTTCCCATAATAGTTTAACAGAGCCAAGAACGACCTAAGTTCAGTTACATTTCTTGGGACTGGGGCCTTCTGAATGGCAGTTGTCTTTTCCTTCATAGGATGAATACCTGTGGCATCAATGACATGTCCTAAGTAGGATACACTGTCTTGCATGAACTCACATTTTTCTTGCTTTACTCTGAGATTGTAGCCTTCTAGCCTCTTAAGAACTTCCTTTAAGTTAGCCAGGTGGCTTTCTGCATCTTTACCAGTTATCAAAATATCATCAAGATAGCAGATAACTCCATCCATGCCCTGAAGCACCTGATCCATTATTTTCTGGAAAATTGCAGGGGCACTTGCAACACCATAGGGCAACCTGTTGTATCGATACAACCCCTTGTGAGTGTTTATTGTCAGGTAATGCCTAGAGCTTTCCTCCAACTCGACTTGCTGTAGGCCTGGGATAAGTCTAGTTTGGTGAATTTCTGACCTCCTGCTAATTTTGCAAACAGATCTTGAGTTCTTGGGAGTGGATACTGATCCACTTTTAACCAGGGATTTATGGTGACCTTGTAGTCTCCACATAATCTTGCACTGTCATCCTTTTTAGGTATACACACTATTGGAGCGGCCCACTCACTGTAATTAGTAGGTGAAATAACCCCTTCCGCCTCCAATTTAGTCAGTTCCCTTTCCACAGCTTCTCTCAGTGCATAAGGCACATTTCTGGGCTTGTGGAACTTTGGTACTGCTTCGGGTGCTACATACAACTTGGCTTTAATACCATTCAACTTGCCAAGCTCAGGTTTGAACACTGATGCATACTTGGTGCATACGTCTTCCACTGTTTCTGGAGCCACTCTATTCACTTGTGACCAGTCCAGCTGCAACTGGCTAATCCAGTCTCTACCCTCAAAGTGGGGCCGCTTCCTTTTACAACTAGCAGTTCTAGTTTTTTAGTGGTCTCTTGACATTTTACTTTTGCCATAAATTTACCCATCAGTTGCAATGATTCTTGGCTGTACGTTTTAAGTACACAATTTGCTGCACTAAGTTTAACTGACTTAAATCTGCGCTTGTACAGCTTTTCGGATATCACTGACACTGCCGCACCAGTGTCTAGTTCCATTTTCACTCTTGAACCATTTATACTGACATACACGTAATAAGGTTTTACAACATCACCATTACCTGTGTTAATTTCAAACAGACCAAAATCGGGACTGTCTAATGTCACAACTGGATCATTGTCAGAGTTCGGTGCAGCCTCCATTTTATCCTGCACCAAAACATCGCTGGCCACTCTGTCTTCTCTGTTGTGGTGTGACAGGAGTTGCATGCCATCTCGATCTCCCTGAAACTTGTGAGCGCTGCCTCGATCTGCACTCTGGGGCGGCTTAAGATCACTGACACCAAGGCAGGACTGGTGCGTGAAAACGCTGGGACGCCTTTTCTCCATATCCAGATGCATGGCTCCCTTGGTCGTCGTGGAATAGCCTCCTTCCTTGCGTGAGCGACAGGCTTTGGCTATGTGTCCTTTCTTTTTACACTCATGACACTCGCTTGCCTTAAACCTGCAGTCGTTCGGGCTGTGACTCTTTCCACCGCAACGATAACAGGGCTTCCCGACAGCTGCACATTTCTCCGTAGCTTCACGGTACCTTGCCTTAGCTTTCTTGTCCACTACGTGAGCCTTGAAAGCTTTCTGTGCAAATTGCTGTGCACTGTCCTTGGTTACCTCAAAAGAGAGCGCCATTTCTACAGCAAGCGGGAGTGTCAAGTCTTTGGTGTGCGCGGTGCTGAGCAGCCGATCTCTCAGCTCACTGCTCTTGACCCCACAGACAAATCTATCACGCAGTGCTTCATCTAAGAAGGTCCCAAACTTACATGTAGCCGCTAACTTTCTTAAGCTGGCCACACACTCACTGATCGTCTCGTTGTCTTTTTGGTTTCTCCCGTGAAACTTGCACCTTTCTGCAATGAAATTGGTCTTCGGTACGTAGTGCCGCTGAAGCAAATTCACCAACTCCTCGTAGGTTTTTTCCGACGGTTTATTTGGTGCACATAAATCCATCAACAAGCTATGTGCTCGTTTCCCTACCACTGTGAGAAACACCGACTTAGTTTTCACCTCTTTAGTGTCCAAGCTGTTTGCTGCAAAATACTGCTCGAGACGTGCACGGTAGTTGTCAAAACTTTCCTCACTTTCCTCGAAGTGAAAGTCTTCTGGCTTTCCAAACGCCATTTTCTTAGCTCCGGTTCGGCGGTCCTTTCACTCACCAAAGCTCGGCTTTTCGTTTTACAGTCCTGGGTTGCCTCGATGGAGTCGCTCCGTCCGCGGACTCTGTGTCTTCCAACTTGAAAATCCATCCTCGTCGCCAAAAGTCTGTTGTGTATGATATTGGATCCCATAAACACTTTTCAAGCAGACAACTGGAAGTTTCACACAGCAACCCTGATTTATTGTTTTTTTCACACAGGCGGTTCTCTACCCCAAAGCGCCCTCCCGTGGCGACTCGTTATTTTCTTCCAACTACAACTTAACAATACAACCAACCTCCACCACACAGGAGCACCGTCACTACAACATTAACTCAAAACCCTCTTTACTCTATGGGTTCAATGCTTCTGTCTGGAACACCACAGCCTTGATTATGTATACAGCCAGGTTGCCTCTCTTTGTGGTCAGTTTGCAACATATTAGGATCATTTCAGGTCTCATATTTGGATTGACAGCTCGTTATCAAGCACGTCACAGGGACCACGTGATAGCATTGCTTACTGTAGTCTAACAGGGAACTAGAATATTGTCTTGTCTGGTCAGGCACTTAATAAACTGTCTATATTTGGGCACTTCCAGGCTGAGGTTTCCTCTGTTACAGTCACCAAGTACAATAACTAAGGAGTGCCACTTTATCTGCTCCAACCTTGCAAGGGTTTTTGTGCCCTCCAGATGTCTTAAAATCATGTTTAAAAGGGTTCCTGTTGCATCCTCCACTCCCCTGCCTGTCGTGTAAGCAAACTGAAGTGGGTCCAGATGTTCTCTAACTCTAGATAAAGAATTCCCTTAATAATCTTTTCAAATGTCTTCATTGCTAATGAGGTGAGGGTAACAGGCTTAAAATCATTCAAGGACCGAGTGTCCTTACTTTTGGGAACAGGAACAATGGTTGAGGCTTTCCAAAGCTGAGGGACCCTGTGAGTATTAAGAGACATGTTTAAAAGAAAACTAAAGATATCTGCCAGCTGCAGGGCACAGTTTTTAAGAATACGGCCTCCAATGCCATCAGGACCTGAGCTTTTTCTCTCCTTAGTCTTCCGAAAGAGATTAAAAACAGTTCCACTATCAATGTGTACTGTGTTTGTGACATCTGAGGGCACACTCTTAAAACCAGAAAGCTCCTCGGTAAAATCATGAATATTAAAACAATTGTAAAAACTATTAAAATCATTAGACAACTTAAGAGCAGGCAAAGAATTAAAATTAATCCAAGTCCTTTTGGTTGGCATCCCCATCATAGATTTAAGCCCATCCCAAGCCAGTCGAGAATTATTGGACCTAAACATATTCTCCACCCTCTCCTTATAATTCTCCCTGGCTATTTTCAGTTCCTTCCTCACTTGTTTTTTGACTAACTGATATCGAGCCATATCCCCATTATTAAAACTTATATTTCGCAAGTTAATTAAACTTTTTACTGATTTGGAAATCCATGGTTTATTATTGGGAAATATAGTGATGGATTTCCTGGGGATGACTGATTCTTCGCAGAAGGAGACATAAGATGAGACGGTGTCTGTGAGCTCATCAAGGTCAGTGCATGCACTTTTAAACATTTCCCAGTCAGTGCAGCTCAAACAGTCCTGAAGACAGCGGATAGACTCCTCCGACCACACCGGAAACAAACGTCGCTCCGGCTTGTGTTTCTTCAGGGCAGGTTTGTAGGACGGAACCAAATAAACAACACTGTGGTCCGATGAGCCGAGCGGGGCTCTGCTTAAGGATTTATAAGCGTCCTTCACCGTCCCATAACACAAATCCAAGGACTTCGTAAGTCGAGTGGGGCACGTCATATACTGATAAAAGTTGCCGAGTGACTTCCCGACCCTGCAACGATTAAAATCCCCCATAATAAAGTTTGGAGCGTCTGGGGAAATACCCTGAAGGCGATGCACGGTCTTCCCAATAGCCTGAGAAGCTAAATCCACATTGGCCTTAGGATGAATGTAAACAAGAGTAATAAAAAGCTGTGGAAATTCCCTGGGCAGATAAAAAGGGCGCAATGACACAGCAAGAAGTTCAATATCGGGAGTACAGTGCGTCTCCCTGATGACAATTGTGTTGCACCATTTTTTATTCACATAAAGGCACAAGCCTCCACCGAGTGATTTACCTGTCACCGTGGAGTCTCTGTCCAACCGAATGGGCTCTCCGAACCCCTCAATCTCTAAGTCCCACTGCAAGTCATGGTCCTTTAACCATGTTTCTGTCAGTGCCAAGACACAAGCACTTTTGTATTCTACCAGATACCTGACATTTGCCTGAAGCTCCTCAATTTTCCCACGCAGTGACTGGACATTTGCCAACATGATAGTGGGAAGTGCATCCGACGGTGGCCCTGCTCTTCAGCCTCTGACGCACACCACCGCGTCTCCCCCATTTTCTGACCCCAGACAACCTGTGCTCCCAACGTCGGTTCTCCGTGGAGTTTCCAATCCGGAGAATATCCGTGGGAAAAACTGCAGAGGGTTCCACAAAGCCCACACCTGAGTCCCGCAGGAAGAGAAGGAAATCCCGGCTATAATGCCGACGTTCTTGGTTCACACAGAGTCCGCCCAAAAAGTGACACAAAAGTGTCAAAACGATAAAAAAAAAAAGTGCACTAAGCCAGCGTAAGTCATCATGATTGTTGCTTTTCTAACATTTGCCCTATAACAAAAATAAGAAATAGTATAAAATACGAATACACAACGCGCTCAACTACTGCTGCCTGTCGCCATTACCTGCAGCTTTTTCACCAGGGCCTCCATTTCCTCTGAGAAACTCATCATCTTGTTGATATTTTCAGGGATGTTTCTCATAGGTTTAAGGCAATAGAAGACATTTGGAAATCCAAACTTCGAGCTCTGACTTTCGCTGTGCACTCACAATAGAAAGACAGTGAAATGACTTCTGCTTTGGAAGTGTCAGCTTTATAATGAGAAAAGTCCTGTGATCTTTAGAATGTTCTTTCCTTTCATACATTATCATTCTATGGAACTCTCAGCATGCAGATTGATGAGGTCATAATGAAACACAGTTTGTTTTCTTTTGCTTTTGTTACTTTTGTTACAAAATACTCGTGTATTGTATTAAACTTGTAGCACCAAGACTGAAAGGGACAATTCCAGGGCTTTTTCCTATTACAAAAATGTTGCCACAATACAAAGAAATTCAGCAAAAGAATAAATATAGTCAAGCAGTATTTAGGTATTGTGATTCTAAATTGCCCATAGGTGTGAATGTGAGTGTAAATGGTTCTCTCTCTCTCTGTGTGTGTTAGCCATTCTTTTTGCCAGACATCCAGGATATGTATAAAAACACAACATTAGTTATGCTGCTATAGGCCTAGGCTGCTGGGGGGGGTTCTTGTAATGCACTGTTTCTTTTCATTGACCTTATATACTTTGTTATACTCCACTCTGCATTTACTCATAAATTATTTTTAATCTCTGGCTCTCTTCCACAGCATGTCTTTTTTCTCTCACCTCAGCCCAACCCGTCGCGGCAGATGACTGCCCCTCCCTGAGCCTGGTTCTGCTGGAGGTTTCTTCCTGTTTAAAGGGAGTTTTTCCTTCCCACTGTCACCAAGTGCTGCTCATAGGGGTCGTTTTGTTACATCTTTTTTTGTAGTCTGTTGTGTATGATATTGGATCCCATAAACACTTTTCAAGCAGACAACTGGAAGTTTCACACAGCAACCCTGATTTATTGTTTTTTTCACACAGGCGGTTCTCTACCCCAAAGCGCCCTCCCGTGGCGACTCGTTATTTTCTTCCAACTACAACTTAACAATACAACCAACCTCCACCACACAGGAGCACCGTCACTACAACATTAACTCAAAACCCTCTTTACTCTATGGGTTCAATGCTTCTGTCTGGAACACCACAGCTCTTCCCCTGTAAAATCAATACTTCTCCATCCATTGAACATTTTCAGTTATTGATTTTTTTTTTTTGTCTTTTCTTTTGTTTTTTTTTTAACACAAACAGGAAAAAAAACTTATTTTTACTCTTCCTTTCTTTTCTCACATTTACAATCTCAATTCCAAGTTCAGTCTTTCAGGAGGCCGCCGGTTTCTCACTGGGCGAGTGTTCCCTTCGACTGTAGGTGATGGCAACTCAGTTGGCTGTGTTCCCACAGTGCTTTCTTCCCTTTGTTGATCCACATCTTCGTTTGTATCGAGATCATCACAATCCCAAAAAGTTCCACCACAAGAGTCTGTTTTGGTCAGCTGAGCTGCGTTTCCATTTACCCCCAACATCTGATTTACATGCTTTTTTACACATTTCCCATTCAGTTCAACACTGTAAGTTACAGGACCCAGAATTTCTTGTACAACTCCATTCAACCACTTCTCCCCTCCCCTGTAATTCTTTACCAAGACAGGTTGACCTACAGCGAAGACCCTGACACGGGGCAAAAGTGGGTCTGTTTTGTTTTGCATTCTCTGGGAAAACTGAGGTCTTATTAGTGACAGTCGCGTTCGAACTTGTCTTTTCAGAAACAACTCCGCTGGAGTTTTTCCTGTTGTTGTGTGGGGCATGTTTCTGTACCCTAAGAGAAAATTTGCAACACAGTGCTCCAGTGTCATGCCACCAACAGCTCGATTCTTTGCCAGTGACTTCTTAAGATTTTGGACTAATCGCTCAGCTAATCCATTACTGGCAGGGTGGTATGCAGGCGATTTAATGTGCTGCACTCCATTTTTTTTTAGAAATGACTCAAACTCTTGCGACACAAACTGAGGCTCGTTATCTGTTACAACTTCTTTTGGTAACCCGTAAGCTGCAAACAACGTTCTCAATGTTTCAATGGTTTTAGCAGATGTAGTAGTATGCATAGGAATAACCTCTGGCCATCTAGCATAGGCATCTATCAGTACCAGGAACATCTGCTTGCGGTCCTCTGCAAAATCAAGATGTATCCTTTCCCACGGACTGGAAGCCCATTTCCATGAATGTACTGGTGCAGTACAAGGCACACTACGTTGCTTTTGGCAAATGGCACACTCACTGACTTCCCTTTCAATGCACTCATCTACTGCTGGCCACCAAAACAAACTTCTGGCAAGGGATTTCATCTTAACTATTCCCCAGTGGTGTTCATGCAGTTCAGCGAGCAACTGGTTTCTGAATCTTTCAGGAACTACGACACGTAGCCCCCACAGCAGACAATCATCCTCAACTGTAAGCTCAAATCTTCTCTGAAAATAAGGCTTCAGCAAATCATCCTGTACATGTTTAGGCCAGCCAGTCAACACCAACTGTTTCACCACTTTCAATACAGAATCTCTGTCTGTTTCTTTCGCTATCTCCCTTTCAGTGAGAGGTAACTCTTCAAGGTAAGATACTTTGTAAATGGGGTTTGACACCACATCTACATTCAGTTTCATTGGTAGCCTTGATAAGGCATCTGCATTACTATGCTGTTCAGATCTCTTGTACTGAATCTCGTACTTGTATGCAGCCAGGATTAGAGCCCACCTTTGCAACCTAGCAGCAGCTAGTGTAGGTACACCTGTTTTTGGTCCTAAAATTTTCAGTAATGGTTTGTGGTCTGTCACCAAAGTGAATTTCCTTCCAAAAAGGTAGTCATGGAACTTCATAACACCAAACACCAACCCAAGTGCTTCTTTTTCAATCTGAGAGTAGTTCTGTTCAGTCTTGGTTAACATTCTTGATGCAAATGCAATCGGTCTTTCACTTCCATCTTTCATTTGGTGACTGATTACAGCACCAACTCCATAAGGAGATGCATCACATGCTAAGATAATTGGCAACTCTGAGTCAAAATGCACCAAAACTTTGTCAGATTGCAGTGCCTTCTTTGCATTCTCAAATGCATCTTGACAGTTTTCTGACCAAATCCAGTCTGCATCTTTGTGCAGCAATGCTGACATCGGCTGGATCAGGGTGGATAAGTTTGGAATAAACTTCCCATAATAGTTTAACAGAGCCAAGAACGACCTAAGTTCAGTTACATTTCTTGGGACTGGGGCCTTCTGAATGGCAGTTGTCTTTTCCTTCATAGGATGAATACCTGTGGCATCAATGACATGTCCTAAGTAGGATACACTGTCTTGCATGAACTCACATTTTTCTTGCTTTACTCTGAGATTGTAGCCTTCTAGCCTCTTAAGAACTTCCTTTAAGTTAGCCAGGTGGCTTTCTGCATCTTTACCAGTTATCAAAATATCATCAAGATAGCAGATAACTCCATCCATGCCCTGAAGCACCTGATCCATTATTTTCTGGAAAATTGCAGGGGCACTTGCAACACCATAGGGCAACCTGTTGTATCGATACAACCCCTTGTGAGTGTTTATTGTCAGGTAATGCCTAGAGCTTTCCTCCAACTCGACTTGCTGGTAGGCCTGGGATAAGTCTAGTTTGGTGAATTTCTGACCTCCTGCTAATTTTGCAAACAGATCTTGAGTTCTTGGGAGTGGATACTGATCCACTTTTAACCAGGGATTTATGGTGACCTTGTAGTCTCCACATAATCTTGCACTGTCATCCTTTTTAGGTATACACACTATTGGAGCGGCCCACTCACTGTAATTAGTAGGTGAAATAACCCCTTCCGCCTCCAATTTAGTCAGTTCCCTTTCCACAGCTTCTCTCAGTGCATAAGGCACATTTCTGGGCTTGTGGAACTTTGGTACTGCTTCGGGTGCTACATACAACTTGGCTTTAATACCATTCAACTTGCCAAGCTCAGGTTTGAACACTGATGCATACTTGGTGCATACGTCTTCCACTGTTTCTGGAGCCACTCTATTCACTTGTGACCAGTCCAGCTGCAACTGGCTAATCCAGTCTCTACCCATCAAAGTGGGGCCGCTTCCTTTTACAACTAGCAGTTCTAGTTTTTTAGTGGTCTCTTGACATTTTACTTTTGCCATAAATTTACCCATCAGTTGCAATGATTCTTGGCTGTACGTTTTAAGTACACAATTTGCTGCACTAAGTTTAACTGACTTAAATCTGCGCTTGTACAGCTTTTCGGATATCACTGACACTGCCGCACCAGTGTCTAGTTCCATTTTCACTCTTGAACCATTTATACTGACATACACGTAATAAGGTTTTACAACATCACCATTACCTGTGTTAATTTCAAACAGACCAAAATCGGGACTGTCTAATGTCACAACTGGATCATTGTCAGAGTTCGGTGCAGCCTCCATTTTATCCTGCACCAAAACATCGCTGGCCACTCTGTCTTCTCTGTTGTGGTGTGACAGGAGTTGCATGCCATCTCGATCTCCCTGAAACTTGTGAGCGCTGCCTCGATCTGCACTCTGGGGCGGCTTAAGATCACTGACACCAAGGCAGGACTGGTGCGTGAAAACGCTGGGACGCCTTTTCTCCATATCCAGATGCATGGCTCCCTTGGTCGTCGTGGAATAGCCTCCTTCCTTGCGTGAGCGACAGGCTTTGGCTATGTGTCCTTTCTTTTTACACTCATGACACTCGCTTGCCTTAAACCTGCAGTCGTTCGGGCTGTGACTCTTTCCACCGCAACGATAACAGGGCTTCCCGACAGCTGCACATTTCTCCGTAGCTTCACGGTACCTTGCCTTAGCTTTCTTGTCCACTACGTGAGCCTTGAAAGCTTTCTGTGAAAATTGCTGTGCACTGTCCTTGGTTACCTCAAAAGAGAGCGCCATTTCTACAGCAAGCGGGAGTGTCAAGTCTTTGGTGTGCGCGGTGCTGAGCAGCCGATCTCTCAGCTCACTGCTCTTGACCCCACAGACAAATCTATCACGCAGTGCTTCATCTAAGAAGGTCCCAAACTTACATGTAGCCGCTAACTTTCTTAAGCTGGCCACATACTCACTGATCGTCTCGTTGTCTTTTTGGTTTCTCCCGTGAAACTTGCACCTTTCTGCAATGAAATTGGTCTTCGGTACGTAGTGCCGCTGAAGCAAATTCACCAACTCCTCGTAGGTTTTTTCCGACGGTTTATTTGGTGCACATAAATCCATCAACAAGCTATGTGCTCATTTCCCTACCACTGTGAGAAACACCGACTTAGTTTTCACCTCTTTAGTGTCCAAGCTGTTTGCTGCAAAATACTGCTCGAGACGTGCACGGTAGTTGTCAAAACTTTCCTCACTTTCCTCGAAGTGAAAGTCTTCTGGCTTTCCAAACGCCATTTTCTTAGCTCCGGTTCGGCGGTCCTTTCACTCACCAAAGCTCGGCTTTTCGTTTTACAGTCCTGGGTTGCCTCGATGGAGTCGCTCCGTCCGCGGACTCTGTGTCTTCCAACTTGAAAATCCCATCCTCGTCGCCAAAAGTCTGTTGTGTATGATATTGGATCCCATAAACACTTTTCAAGCAGACAACTGGAAGTTTCACACAGCAACCCTGATTTATTGTTTTTTTCACACAGGCGGTTCTCTACCCCAAAGCGCCCTCCCGTGGCGACTCGTTATTTTCTTCCAACTACAACTTAACAATACAACCAACCTCCACCACACAGGAGCACCGTCACTACAACATTAACTCAAAACCCTCTTTACTCTATGGGTTCAATGCTTCTGTCTGGAACACCACAGCCTTGATTATGTATACAGCCAGGTTGCCTCTCTTTGTGGTCAGTTTGCAACATATTAGGATCATTTCAGGTCTCATATTTGGATTGACATCTCGTTATCAAGCACGTCACAGGGACCACGTGATAGCATTGCTTACTGTAGTCTAACAGGGAACTAGAATATTGTCTTGTCTGGTCAGGCACTTAATAAACTGTCTATATTTGGGCACTTCCAGGCTGAGGTTTCCTCTGTTACAGTCACCAAGTACAATAACTAAGGAGTGCCACTTTATCTGCTCCAACCTTGCAAGGGTTTTTGTGCCCTCCAGATGTCTTAAAATCATGTTTAAAAGGGTTCCTGTTGCATCCTCCACTCCCCTGCCTGTCGTGTAAGCAAACTGAAGTGGGTCCAGATGTTCTCTAACTCTAGATAAAAGAATTCCCTTAATAATCTTTTCAAATGTCTTCATTGCTAATGAGGTGAGGGTAACAGGCTTAAAATCATTCAAGGACCGAGTGTCCTTACTTTTGGGAACAGGAACAATGGTTGAGGCTTTCCAAAGCTGAGGGACCCTGTGAGTATTAAGAGACATGTTTAAAAGAAAACTAAAGATATCTGCCAGCTGCAGGGCACAGTTTTTAAGAATACGGCCTCCAATGCCATCAGGACCTGAGCTTTTTCTCTCCTTAGTCTTTCGAAAGAGATTAAAAACAGTTCCACTATCAATGTGTACTGTGTTTGTGACATCTGAGGGCACACTCTTAAAACCAGAAAGCTCCTCGGTAAAATCATGAATATTAAAACAATTGTAAAAACTATTAAAATCATTAGACAACTTAAGAGCAGGCAAAGAATTAAAATTAATCCAAGTCCTTTTGGTTGGCATCCCCATCATAGATTTAAGCCCATCCCAAGCCAGTCGAAAATTATTGGACCTAAACATATTCTCCACCCTCTCCTTATAATTCTCCCTGGCTATTTTCAGTTCCTTCCTCACTTGTTTTTTGACTAACTGATATCGAGCCATATCCCCATTATTAAAACTTATATTTCGCAAGTTAATTAAACTTTTTACTGATTTGGAAATCCATGGTTTATTATTGGGAAATATAGTGATGGATTTCCTGGGGATGACTGATTCTTCGCAGAAGGAGACATAAGATGAGACGGTGTCTGTGAGCTCATCAAGGTCAGTGCATGCACTTTTAAACATTTCCCAGTCAGTGCAGCTCAAACAGTCCTGAAGACAGCGGATAGACTCCTCCGACCACACCGGAAACAAACGTCGCTCCGGCTTGTGTTTCTTCAGGGCAGGTTTGTAGGACGGAACCAAATAAACAACACTGTGGTCCGATGAGCCGAGCGGGGCTCTGCTTAAGGATTTATAAGCGTCCTTCACCGTCCCATAACACAAATCCAAGGACTTCGTAAGTCGAGTGGGGCACGTCATATACTGATAAAAGTTGCCGAGTGACTTCCCGACCCTGCAACGATTAAAATCCCCCATAATAAAGTTTGGAGCGTCTGGGGAAATACCCTGAAGGCGATGCACGGTCTTCCCAATAGCCTGAGAAGCTAAATCCACATTGGCCTTAGGATGAATGTAAACAAGAGTAATAAAAAGCTGTGGAAATTCCCTGGGCAGATAAAAAGGGCGCAATGACACAGCAAGAAGTTCAATATCGGGAGTACAGTGCGTCTCCCTGATGACAATTGTGTTGCACCATTTTTTATTCACATAAAGGCACAAGCCTCCACCGAGTGATTTACCTGTCACCGTGGAGTCTCTGTCCAACCGAATGGGCTCTCCGAACCCCTCAATCTCTAAGTCCCACTGCAAGTCATGGTCCTTTAACCATGTTTCTGTCAGTGCCAAGACACAAGCACTTTTGTATTCTACCAGATACCTGACATTTGCCTGAAGCTCCTCAATTTTCCCACGCAGTGACTGGACATTTGCCAACATGATAGTGGGAAGTGGCATCCGACGGTGGCCCTGCCTCTTCAGCCTCTGACGCACACCACCGCGTCTCCCCCATTTTCTGACCCCAGACAACCTGTGCTCCCAACGTCGGTTCTCCGTGGAGTTTCCAATCCGGAGAATATCCGTGGGAAAAACTGCAGAGGGTTCCACAAAGCCCACACCTGAGTCCCGCAGGAAGAGAAGGAAATCCCGGCTATAATGCCGACGTTCTTGGTTCACACAGAGTCCGCCCAAAAAGTGACACAAAAGTGTCAAAACGATAAAAAAAAAAAGTGCACTAAGCCAGCGTAAGTCATCATGATTGTTGCTTTTCTAACATTTGCCCTATAACAAAAATAAGAAATAGTATAAAATACGAATACACAACGCGCTCAACTACTGCTGCCTGTCGCCATTACCTGCAGCTTTTTCACCAGGGCCTCCATTTCCTCTGAGAAACTCATCATCTTGTTGATATTTTCAGGGATGTTTCTCATAGGTTTAAGGCAATAGAAGACGTTTGGAAATCCAAACTTCGAGCTCTGACTTTCGCTGTGCACTCACAATAGAAAGACAGTGAAATGACTTCTGCTTTGGAAGTGTCAGCTTTATAATGAGAAAAGTCCTGTGATCTTTAGAATGTTCTTTCCTTTCATACATTATCATTCTATGGAACTCTCAGCATGCAGATTGATGAGGTCATAATGAAACACAGTTTGTTTTCTTTTGCTTTTGTTACTTTTGTTACAAAATACTCGTGTATTGTATTAAACTTGTAGCACCAAGACTGAAAGGGACAATTCCAGGGCTTTTTCCTATTACAAAAATGTTGCCACAATACAAAGAAATTCAGCAAAAGAATATATATAGTCAAGCAGTATTTAGGTATTGTGATTCTAAATTGCCCATAGGTGTGAATGTGAGTGTAAATGGTTCTCTCTCTCTCTGTGTGTGTTAGCCATTCTTTTTGCCAGACATCCAGGATATGTATAAAAACACAACATTAGTTATGCTGCTATAGGCCTAGGCTGCTGGGGGGGGTTCTTGTAATGCACTGTTTCTTTTCATTGACCTTATATACTTTGTTATACTCCACTCTGCATTTACTCATAAATTATTTTAATCTCTGGCTCTCTTCCACAGCATGTCTTTTTTCTCTCACCTCAGCCCAACCCGTCGCGGCAGATGACTGCCCCTCCCTGAGCCTGGTTCTGCTGGAGGTTTCTTCCTGTTTAAAGGGAGTTTTTCCTTCCCACTGTCACCAAGTGCTGCTCATAGGGGGTCGTTTTGTTACATCTTTTTTGTAGTCTGTTGTGTATGATATTGGATCCCATAAACACTTTTCAAGCAGACAACTGGAAGTTTCACACAGCAACCCTGATTTATTGTTTTTTTCACACAGGCGGTTCTCTACCCCAAAGCGCCCTCCCGTGGCGACTCGTTATTTTCTTCCAACTACAACTTAACAATACAACCAACCTCCACCACACAGGAGCACCGTCACTACAACATTAACTCAAAACCCTCTTTACTCTATGGGTTCAATGCTTCTGTCTGGAACACCACAGCTCTTCCCCTGTAAAATCAATACTTCTCCATCCATTGAACATTTTCAGTTATTGATTTTTTTTTTTGTCTTTTCTTTTGGTTTTTTTTTAACACAAACAGGAAAAAAAACTTATTTTTACTCTTCCTTTCTTTTCTCACATTTACAATCTCAATTCCAAGTTCAGTCTTTCAGGAGGCCGCCGGTTTCTCACTGGGCGAGTGTTCCCTTCGACTGTAGGTGATGGCAACTCAGTTGGCTGTGTTCCCACAGTGCTTTCTTCCCTTTGTTGATCCACATCTTCGTTTGTATCGAGATCATCACAATCCCAAAAAGTTCCACCACAAGAGTCTGTTTTGGTCAGCTGAGCTGCGTTTCCATTTACCCCCAACATCTGATTTACATGCTTTTTACACATTTCCCATTCAGTTCAACACTGTAAGTTACAGGACCCAGAATTTCTTGTACAACTCCATTCAACCACTTCTCCCCTCCCCTGTAATTCTTTACCAAGACAGGTTGACCTACAGCGAAGACCCTGACACGGGGCAAAAGTGGGTCTGTTTTGTTTTGCATTCTCTGGGAAAACTGAGGTCTTATTAGTGACAGTCGCGTTCGAACTTGTCTTTTCAGAAACAACTCCGCTGGAGTTTTTCCTGTTGTTGTGTGGGGCATGTTTCTGTACCCTAAGAGAAAATTTGCAACACAGTGCTCCAGTGTCATGCCACCAACAGCTCGATTCTTTGCCAGTGACTTCTTAAGATTTTGGACTAATCGCTCAGCTAATCCATTACTGGCAGGGTGGTATGCAGGCGATTTAATGTGCTGCACTCCATTTTTTTTTAGAAATGACTCAAACTCTTGCGACACAAACTGAGGCTCGTTATCTGTTACAACTTCTTTTGGTAACCCGTAAGCTGCAAACAACGTTCTCAATGTTTCAATGGTTTTAGCAGATGTAGTAGTATGCATAGGAATAACCTCTGGCCATCTAGCATAGGCATCTATCAGTACCAGGAACATCTGCTTGCGGTCCTCTGCAAAATCAAGATGTATCCTTTCCCACGGACTGGAAGCCCATTTCCATGAATGTACTGGTGCAGTACAAGGCACACTACGTTGCTTTTGGCAAATGGCACACTCACTGACTTCCCTTTCAATGCACTCATCTACTGCTGGCCACCAAAACAAACTTCTGGCAAGGGATTTCATCTTAACTATTCCCCAGTGGTGTTCATGCAGTTCAGCGAGCAACTGGTTTCTGAATCTTTCAGGAACTACGACACGTAGCCCCCACAGCAGACAATCATCCTCAACTGTAAGCTCAAATCTTCTCTGAAAATAAGGCTTCAGCAAATCATCCTGTACATGTTTAGGCCAGCCAGTCAACACCAACTGTTTCACCACTTTCAATACAGAATCTCTGTCTGTTTCTTTCGCTATCTCCCTTTCAGTGAGAGGTAACTCTTCAAGGTAAGATACTTTGTAAATGGGGTTTGACACCACATCTACATTCAGTTTCATTGGTAGCCTTGATAAGGCATCTGCATTACTATGCTGTTCAGATCTCTTGTACTGAATCTCGTACTTGTATGCAGCCAGGATTAGAGCCCACCTTTGCAACCTAGCAGCAGCTAGTGTAGGTACACCTGTTTTTGGTCCTAAAATTTTCAGTAATGGTTTGTGGTCTGTCACCAAAGTGAATTTCCTTCCAAAAAGGTAGTCATGGAACTTCATAACACCAAACACCAACCCAAGTGCTTCTTTTTCAATCTGAGAGTAGTTCTGTTCAGTCTTGGTTAACATTCTTGATGCAAATGCAATCGGTCTTTCACTTCCATCTTTCATTTGGTGACTGATTACAGCACCAACTCCATAAGGAGATGCATCACATGCTAAGATAATTGGCAACTCTGAGTCAAAATGCACCAAAACTTTGTCAGATTGCAGTGCCTTCTTTGCATTCTCAAATGCATCTTGACAGTTTTCTGACCAAATCCAGTCTGCATCTTTGTGCAGCAATGCTGACATCGGCTGGATCAGGGTGGATAAGTTTGGAATAAACTTCCCATAATAGTTTAACAGAGCCAAGAACGACCTAAGTTCAGTTACATTTCTTGGGACTGGGGCCTTCTGAATGGCAGTTGTCTTTTCCTTCATAGGATGAATACCTGTGGCATCAATGACATGTCCTAAGTAGGATACACTGTCTTGCATGAACTCACATTTTTCTTGCTTTACTCTGAGATTGTAGCCTTCTAGCCTCTTAAGAACTTCCTTTAAGTTAGCCAGGTGGCTTTCTGCATCTTTACCAGTTATCAAAATATCATCAAGATAGCAGATAACTCCATCCATGCCCTGAAGCACCTGATCCATTATTTTCTGGAAAATTGCAGGGGCACTTGCAACACCATAGGGCAACCTGTTGTATCGATACAACCCCTTGTGAGTGTTTATTGTCAGGTAATGCCTAGAGCTTTCCTCCAACTCGACTTGCTGGTAGGCCTGGGATAAGTCTAGTTTGGTGAATTTCTGACCTCCTGCTAATTTTGCAAACAGATCTTGAGTTCTTGGGAGTGGATACTGATCCACTTTTAACCAGGGATTTATGGTGACCTTGTAGTCTCCACATAATCTTGCACTGTCATCCTTTTTAGGTATACACACTATTGGAGCGGCCCACTCACTGTAATTAGTAGGTGAAATAACCCCTTCCGCCTCCAATTTAGTCAGTTCCCTTTCCACAGCTTCTCTCAGTGCATAAGGCACATTTCTGGGCTTGTGGAACTTTGGTACTGCTTCGGGTGCTACATACAACTTGGCTTTAATACCATTCAACTTGCCAAGCTCAGGTTTGAACACTGATGCATACTTGGTGCATACGTCTTCCACTGTTTCTGGAGCCACTCTATTCACTTGTGACCAGTCCAGCTGCAACTGGCTAATCCAGTCTCTACCCATCAAAGTGGGGCCGCTTCCTTTTACAACTAGCAGTTCTAGTTTTTTAGTGGTCTCTTGACATTTTACTTTTGCCATAAATTTACCCATCAGTTGCAATGATTCTTGGCTGTACGTTTTAAGTACACAATTTGCTGCACTAAGTTTAACTGACTTAAATCTGCGCTTGTACAGCTTTTCGGATATCACTGACACTGCCGCACCAGTGTCTAGTTCCATTTTCACTCTTGAACCATTTATACTGACATACACGTAATAAGGTTTTACAACATCACCATTACCTGTGTTAATTTCAAACAGACCAAAATCGGGACTGTCTAATGTCACAACTGGATCATTGTCAGAGTTCGGTGCAGCCTCCATTTTATCCT
Organism: Archocentrus centrarchus; assembly: GCF_007364275.1. NCBI lineage: Eukaryota > Metazoa > Chordata > Actinopteri > Cichliformes > Cichlidae > Archocentrus > Archocentrus centrarchus. The sequence continues at coordinate 13,993,219 of NC_044361.1, read as the reverse complement.
GCACCAAAACATCGCTGGCCACTCTGTCTTCTCTGTTGTGGTGTGACAGGAGTTGCATGCCATCTCGATCTCCCTGAAACTTGTGAGCGCTGCCTCGATCTGCACTCTGGGGCGGCTTAAGATCACTGACACCAAGGCAGGACTGGTGCGTGAAAACGCTGGGACGCCTTTTCTCCATATCCAGATGCATGGCTCCCTTGGTCGTCGTGGAATAGCCTCCTTCCTTGCGTGAGCGACAGGCTTTGGCTATGTGTCCTTTCTTTTTACACTCATGACACTCGCTTGCCTTAAACCTGCAGTCGTTCGGGCTGTGACTCTTTCCACCGCAACGATAACAGGGCTTCCCGACAGCTGCACATTTCTCCGTAGCTTCACGGTACCTTGCCTTAGCTTTCTTGTCCACTACGTGAGCCTTGAAAGCTTTCTGTGAAAATTGCTGTGCACTGTCCTTGGTTACCTCAAAAGAGAGCGCCATTTCTACAGCAAGCGGGAGTGTCAAGTCTTTGGTGTGCGCGGTGCTGAGCAGCCGATCTCTCAGCTCACTGCTCTTGACCCCACAGACAAATCTATCACGCAGTGCTTCATCTAAGAAGGTCCCAAACTTACATGTAGCCGCTAACTTTCTTAAGCTGGCCACATACTCACTGATCGTCTCGTTGTCTTTTTGGTTTCTCCCGTGAAACTTGCACCTTTCTGCAATGAAATTGGTCTTCGGTACGTAGTGCCGCTGAAGCAAATTCACCAACTCCTCGTAGGTTTTTTCCGACGGTTTATTTGGTGCACATAAATCCATCAACAAGCTATGTGCTCATTTCCCTACCACTGTGAGAAACACCGACTTAGTTTTCACCTCTTTAGTGTCCAAGCTGTTTGCTGCAAAATACTGCTCGAGACGTGCACGGTAGTTGTCAAAACTTTCCTCACTTTCCTCGAAGTGAAAGTCTTCTGGCTTTCCAAACGCCATTTTCTTAGCTCCGGTTCGGCGGTCCTTTCACTCACCAAAGCTCGGCTTTTCGTTTTACAGTCCTGGGTTGCCTCGATGGAGTCGCTCCGTCCGCGGACTCTGTGTCTTCCAACTTGAAAATCCCATCCTCGTCGCCAAAAGTCTGTTGTGTATGATATTGGATCCCATAAACACTTTTCAAGCAGACAACTGGAAGTTTCACACAGCAACCCTGATTTATTGTTTTTTTCACACAGGCGGTTCTCTACCCCAAAGCGCCCTCCCGTGGCGACTCGTTATTTTCTTCCAACTACAACTTAACAATACAACCAACCTCCACCACACAGGAGCACCGTCACTACAACATTAACTCAAAACCCTCTTTACTCTATGGGTTCAATGCTTCTGTCTGGAACACCACAGCCTTGATTATGTATACAGCCAGGTTGCCTCTCTTTGTGGTCAGTTTGCAACATATTAGGATCATTTCAGGTCTCATATTTGGATTGACATCTCGTTATCAAGCACGTCACAGGGACCACGTGATAGCATTGCTTACTGTAGTCTAACAGGGAACTAGAATATTGTCTTGTCTGGTCAGGCACTTAATAAACTGTCTATATTTGGGCACTTCCAGGCTGAGGTTTCCTCTGTTACAGTCACCAAGTACAATAACTAAGGAGTGCCACTTTATCTGCTCCAACCTTGCAAGGGTTTTTGTGCCCTCCAGATGTCTTAAAATCATGTTTAAAAGGGTTCCTGTTGCATCCTCCACTCCCCTGCCTGTCGTGTAAGCAAACTGAAGTGGGTCCAGATGTTCTCTAACTCTAGATAAAAGAATTCCCTTAATAATCTTTTCAAATGTCTTCATTGCTAATGAGGTGAGGGTAACAGGCTTAAAATCATTCAAGGACCGAGTGTCCTTACTTTTGGGAACAGGAACAATGGTTGAGGCTTTCCAAAGCTGAGGGACCCTGTGAGTATTAAGAGACATGTTTAAAAGAAAACTAAAGATATCTGCCAGCTGCAGGGCACAGTTTTTAAGAATACGGCCTCCAATGCCATCAGGACCTGAGCTTTTTCTCTCCTTAGTCTTTCGAAAGAGATTAAAAACAGTTCCACTATCAATGTGTACTGTGTTTGTGACATCTGAGGGCACACTCTTAAAACCAGAAAGCTCCTCGGTAAAATCATGAATATTAAAACAATTGTAAAAACTATTAAAATCATTAGACAACTTAAGAGCAGGCAAAGAATTAAAATTAATCCAAGTCCTTTTGGTTGGCATCCCCATCATAGATTTAAGCCCATCCCAAGCCAGTCGAAAATTATTGGACCTAAACATATTCTCCACCCTCTCCTTATAATTCTCCCTGGCTATTTTCAGTTCCTTCCTCACTTGTTTTTTGACTAACTGATATCGAGCCATATCCCCATTATTAAAACTTATATTTCGCAAGTTAATTAAACTTTTTACTGATTTGGAAATCCATGGTTTATTATTGGGAAATATAGTGATGGATTTCCTGGGGATGACTGATTCTTCGCAGAAGGAGACATAAGATGAGACGGTGTCTGTGAGCTCATCAAGGTCAGTGCATGCACTTTTAAACATTTCCCAGTCAGTGCAGCTCAAACAGTCCTGAAGACAGCGGATAGACTCCTCCGACCACACCGGAAACAAACGTCGCTCCGGCTTGTGTTTCTTCAGGGCAGGTTTGTAGGACGGAACCAAATAAACAACACTGTGGTCCGATGAGCCGAGCGGGGCTCTGCTTAAGGATTTATAAGCGTCCTTCACCGTCCCATAACACAAATCCAAGGACTTCGTAAGTCGAGTGGGGCACGTCATATACTGATAAAAGTTGCCGAGTGACTTCCCGACCCTGCAACGATTAAAATCCCCCATAATAAAGTTTGGAGCGTCTGGGGAAATACCCTGAAGGCGATGCACGGTCTTCCCAATAGCCTGAGAAGCTAAATCCACATTGGCCTTAGGATGAATGTAAACAAGAGTAATAAAAAGCTGTGGAAATTCCCTGGGCAGATAAAAAGGGCGCAATGACACAGCAAGAAGTTCAATATCGGGAGTACAGTGCGTCTCCCTGATGACAATTGTGTTGCACCATTTTTTATTCACATAAAGGCACAAGCCTCCACCGAGTGATTTACCTGTCACCGTGGAGTCTCTGTCCAACCGAATGGGCTCTCCGAACCCCTCAATCTCTAAGTCCCACTGCAAGTCATGGTCCTTTAACCATGTTTCTGTCAGTGCCAAGACACAAGCACTTTTGTATTCTACCAGATACCTGACATTTGCCTGAAGCTCCTCAATTTTCCCACGCAGTGACTGGACATTTGCCAACATGATAGTGGGAAGTGGCATCCGACGGTGGCCCTGCCTCTTCAGCCTCTGACGCACACCACCGCGTCTCCCCCGTTTTCTGACCCCAGACAACCTGTGCTCCCAACGTCGGTTCTCCGTGGAGTTTCCAATCCGGAGAATATCCGTGGGAAAAACTGCAGAGGGTTCCACAAAGCCCACCCCTGAGTCCCGCAGGAAGAGGAGGAAATCCCGGCTATAATGCCGACGTTCTTGGTTCACACAGAGTCTGCCCAAAAAGTGACACAAAAGTGTCAAAACGATAAAAAAAAAAAGTGCACTAAGCAACCGTAAGTCATCGTGATTGTTGCTTTTCTAACATTTGCCCTATAACAAAAATAAGAAATAGTATAAAATACGAATACACAACGCGCTCAACTACTGCTGCCTGTCGCCATTACCTGCAGCTTTATCACCAGGGCCTCCATTTCCTCTGAGAAACTCATCATCTTGTTGATATTTTCAGGGATGTTTCTCATAGGTTTAAGGCAATAGAAGACGTTTGGAAATCCAAACTTCGAGCTCTGACTTTCGCTGTGCACTCACAATAGAAAGACAGTGAAATGACTTCTGCTTTGGAAGTGTCAGCTTTATAATGAGAAAAGTCCTGTGATCTTTAGAATGTTCTTTCCTTTCATACATTATCATTCTATGGAACTCTCAGCATGCAGATTGATGAGGTCATAATGAAACACAGTTTGTTTTCTTTTGCTTTTGTTACTTTTGTTACAAAATACTCATGTATTGTATTAAACTTGTAGCACCAAGACTGAAAGGGACAATTCCAGGGCTTTTTCCTATTACAAAAAATGTTGCCACAATACAAAGAAATTCAGCAAAAGAATAAATATAGTCAAGCAGTATTTAGGTATTGTGATTCTAAATTGCCCATAGGTGTGAATGTGAGTGTAAATGGTTCTCTCTCTCTCTCTGTGTGTTAGCCATTCTTTTTGCCAGACATCCAGGATATGTATAAAAACACAACATTAGTTATGCTGCTATAGGCCTAGGCTGCTGGGGGGGGTTCTTGTAATGCACTGTTTCTTTTCATTGACCTTATATACTTTGTTATACTCCACTCTGCATTTAATCATAAATTATTTTTAATCTCTGGCTCTCTTCCACAGCATGTCTTTTTTCTCTCACCTCAGCCCAACCCGTCGCGGCAGATGACTGCCCCTCCCTGAGCCCCTGTAGCGGGTGCGGACCATGGTAGCTTAGCCGCCGTTAGCTCCCCCCCCAGCAGATCCCGAGCAGCAGGGAAAACAGGCCGGCTGGGTGACGGTGAGGAGGAAGCGTAGTCCTAAGCAGAAGCCCCGGGTCCACCACCAACCTGTTCACGTCTCTAATCGTTTTTCTCCACTCGGCGACACACCCGCCGAGAAACAAACTCTGGTTATTGGTGAGTCTGTTTTGAGAAACGTGAAGCTAGAGACACCGGCGACCATAGTCAAATGTCTTCCAGGGGCCAGAGCAGGCGACATTCATGGAAATTTGAAACTGCTGGCTAAGGCTAATCGTAGATTTGGTAAGATCGTTATTCACGTCGGCAGTAATGACACCCGGTTACGCCAATCGGAGGTCACTAAAATTAATATTGACTCGGTGTGTAACTTTGCAAAAACGATGTCGGACTCTGTAGTTTTCTCTGGGCCCCTCCCCAATCAGACCAGGAGCGACATGTTTAGCCGCATGTTCTCCTTGAATCGCTGGCTGTCTGAGTGGTGTCCAAAAAATGACGTGGGCTTCATAGATAATTGGCAAAGTTTCTGGGGAAAACCTGGTCTTGTTAGGAGAGACGGCATCCATCCCACTTTGGATGGAGCAGCTCTCATTTCTAGAAATCTGGCCAAATTTATTAACCCTCCTAAAAACTGACTACCCAGGGTTGAGACCAGGAAGCAGAGTTGCAGTCTTACACGCCTCTCTGCAGCTTCTCTCCTCCTGCCATCCCCCCAAAACCCCATCCCCATAGAGTCGGTGCCTGCTCCCAGACCACCAAAAACCAAAGCTAAAATCAGCAAAAAGCTATTTAAGCATAAAAATTCAAAAACAATAAATAATACAGCTTCATCAACTGCACCAAAGAATAAAACAATTAAATGTGGATTGTTAAACATTAGGTCTCTCTCTTCCAAGTCCCTATTAGTAAATGATTTAATAATTGATCAACGTATTGATTTATTCTGCCTTACAGAAACCTGGTTACAGCAGGATGAATATGTTAGTTTAAATGAATCAACACCCCCGAGTCACAGTAACTGTCAGAATGCTCGAAGCACAGGTCGAGGAGGAGGATTAGCTGCAATCTTCAATTCCAGCTTATTAATTAATCAAAGACCCAGACAAAGTTTTCATTCTTTTGAAAGCCTGACTCTTAGTCTTGTCCATCCTAATTGGGAAAATCAAAAACCTGTTTTATTTGTTATTATCTATCGTCCACCTGGTCCCTACTCAGAGTTTCTGTCTGATTTCTCAGACTTTTTATCTGATTTAGTGCTCAGTTCAGATAAAATAATTATAGTGGGTGATTTCAACATCCATGTAGATGTTGAGAATGACAGCCTCAACACTGCATTTAATCTATTGTTAGATTCAATTGGCTTCTCTCAAAATGTAAAGGAGCCCACCCACCACTTTAATCATACTCTGGATCTTGTCCTAACATATGGCATAGAAACTGAAGACTTAACAGTATTCCCTGAAAGCCCCCTCCTGTCTGATCATTTCTTAGTAACATTTACATTTACTTTAATGGATTACACAGCAGTGGGGAATAAGTTTTATTACAGTAGAAGTCTTTCTGAAAGTGCTGTAACTAAGTTTAAGGATCTAATTCCTTCATTGTTATGCTCTTCAGTGCCATGTGCCAACACAGTGCAGAGCAGCTACCTAAACTCTGCTCCCAGTGAGGTCGATTATCTCGTCAATAGTTTTACATCCTCACTGCGTATAACTTTGGATACTGTGGCTCCTCTGAAAAGGAAAGCTTCAAATCAGAAGTGCCTGACTCCGTGGTATAATTCACAAACGCACAGCTTAAAGCAGATAACCCGAAAGCTGGAGAGGGAATGGCGTCTCACTAAATTAGAAGATGCTCATTTAGCCTGGAAAAAGAGTTTGTTGCTCTATAAAAAAGCCCTCCGTAAAGCTAGGACATCTTACTATTCATCATTAATTGAAGAAAATAAGAACAACCCCAGGTTTCTTTTCAGCACTGTAGCCAGGCTGACAAAGAGTCAGAGCTCTGTAGAGCCGAGTATTCCTTTCACGTTAACTAGTAGTGACTTCATGGATTTCTTTACAAATAAAATTTTAGACATTCGAGAAAAAATTATTCATAACCATCTCAAAGATTATTCTTCATGTTCGGCTGCTTTCAGCACTGCTGGTATTTGTTTTGACTCTTTTGCTCCAGTTGATCTTTCAGAGTTAACTTCAATAGTTACTTCCTCCAAACCAGCAACATGTTTGTTAGATCCCATTCCTACTAGACTGTTCAAAGAAGTCTTTCCAATTATTGATGCTTCAATCTTAAAAATGATCAATCAGTCTTTATTAGTTGGCTATGTACCACAGACCTTCAAGGTGGCTGTAATTAAACCTCTGCTTAAAAAGCCATCACTTGACCCAGCTGTCTTAGCTAATTATAGGCCAATCTCCAACCTTCCTTTTCTCTCAAAGATTCTTGAAAGAGTAGTTGTAAAACAGCTAACTGATCATCTGCAGAGGAACGGTTTATTTGAAGAGTTTCAGTCAGGTTTCAGAATTCATCACAGTACAGAAACAGCATTAGTGAAGGTTACAAATGATCTTCTTAGAGCCTCTGACAGTGGACTCATCTCTGTTCTTGTCCTGTTGGACCTCAGTGCAGCTTTTGATACTGTTGACCATAACATTTTATTACAGAGATTAGAGCTTGCTATAGGTATTAAAGGTACTGCACTGCAGTGGTTTGAATCATATTTATCACATAGACTCCAGTTTGTTCATGTAAATGGGGAGTCTTCTTCACACACTAAGGTTAATTATGGAGTTCCACAGGGTTCTGTGCTAGGACCAGTTTTATTTACATTATACATGCTTCCCTTAGGCAGTATTATTAGAAAGCACTGCATCAATTTTCATTGTTATGCAGATGATACTCAGCTTTACCTATCAATGAAGCCAGATGACACACATCAATTAGTTAAACTGCAGGAATGTCTTAAAGACATTAAGGCCTGGATGACCTCTAATTTCCTGCTTCTAAATTCAGATCAAACTGAAGTTCTTGTTCTCGGCCCCACAAATCTTAGAAACATGGTGTCTAACCAGATACTTACTCTGGATGGCATTACTTTGGCCTCCAGTAACACTGTGAGAAATCTTGGAGTCATTTTTGACCAGGATATGTCCTTCAATGCACATATTAAACAAATATGTAGGACCGCTTTTTTGCATTTGCGCAATATTTCTAAAATTAGAAACATCCTTTCTCAGAGTGATGCTGAAAAGCTCATTCATGCATTTATTACTTCTAGGCTGGATTATTGTAATTCATTATTATCAGGCTGTCCTAAAAGCTCCATGAAAAGCCTTCAGCTGATCCAAAATGCTGCAGCTAGAGTACTGACAGGGACTAGAAAGAGAGAGCATATTTCTCCCATATTGGCTTCTCTTCATTGGCTCCCTGTTAAATCTAGAATAGAATTTAAAATTCTTCTCCTCACATACAAGGTCTTGAATAATCAAGCACCATCTTATCTCAAAGACCTCATAGTACCATATCACCCCAACAGAGCACTTCGCTCTCAGACTGCTGGCTTACTTGTGGTTCCTAGGATACTTAAGAGTAGAATGGGAGGCAGAGCCTTCAGCTTTCAGGCGCCTCTTCTGTGGAACCAGCTTCCAGCTTGGATTCGGGAGACAGACACCCTCTCTATTTTTAAGATTAGGCTTAAAACTTTCCTTTATGATAAAGCTTATAGTTAGGGCTGGATCAGGTGACCCTGAACCATCCATTAGTTATGCTGCTATAGGCCTAGTCTGCTGGGGGGTTCACATAATGCACTGTTTCTCATTCACCTTATTTACTTTGTTTATACTCCACTCTGCATTTAATCATTAATTGATATTAATCTCTGGCTCTCTTCCACAGCATGTCTTTCTCTCCCCTCAGCCCAACCGGTCGCGGCAGATGACTGCCCCTCCCTGAGCCTGGTTCTGCTGGAGGTTTCTTCCTGTTAAAAGGGAGTTTTTCCTTTCCACTGTCGCCAAGTGCTTGCTCATAGGGGGTCGTTTTGACTGTTGGGTTTTCTCTGTATTATTGTAGGGTCTTTACCCACAATACAAAGCGCCTTGAGGCGACAGTTTATTGTGATTTTGCGCTATATAAATAAAATTGAATTGAATTAAATATGATTCAAACCACTGCAGTGCAGTACCTTTAATACCTATAGCAAGCTCTAATCTCTGTAATAAAATGTTATGGTCAACAGTATCAAAAGCTGCACTGAGGTCCAACAGGACAAGAACAGAGATGAGTCCACTGTCAGAGGCTCTAAGAAGATCATTTGTAACCTTCACTAATGCTGTTTCTGTACTGTGATGAATTCTGAAACCTGACTGAAACTCTTCAAATAAACCGTTCCTCTGCAGATGATCAGTTAGCTGTTTTACAACTACTCTTTCAAGAATCTTTGAGAGAAAAGGAAGGTTGGAGATTGGCCTATAATTAGCTAAGACAGCTGGGTCAAGTGATGGCTTTTTAAGTAGAGGTTTAATTACAGCCACCTTGAAGGTCTGTGGTACATAGCCAAGTAATAAAGACTGATTGATCATTTTTAAGATTGAAGCATCAATAATTGGAAAGACTTCTTTGAACAGTCTAGTAGGAATGGGATCTAATAAACATGTTGCTGGTTTGGAGGAAGTAACTATTGAAGATAACTCAGAAAGATCAACTGGAGCAAAAGAGTCTAAACAAATACCAGCAGTGCTGAAAGCAGCCGAACATGAAGAATAATCTTTGAGATGGTTATGAATAATTCTTTCTCTAATGTCTAAAATTTTATTTGTAAAGAAATCCATGAAGTCACTACTAGTTAACGTGAAAGGAATACTCGGCTCTACAGAGCTCTGACTCTTTGTCAGCCTGGCTACAGTGCTGAAAAGAAACCTGGGGTTGTTCTTATTTTCTTCAATTAATGATGAATAGTAAGATGTCCTAGCTTTACGGAGGGCTTTTTTATAGAGCAACAAACTCTTTTTCCAGGCTAAATGAGCATCTTCTAATTTAGTGAGACGCCATTCCCTCTCCAGCTTTCGAGTTATCTGCTTTAAGCTGTGCGTTTGTGAATTATACCACGGAGTCAGGCACTTCTGATTTGAAGCTTTCCTTTTCAGAGGAGCCACAGTATCCAAAGTTATACGCAGTGAGGATGTAAAACTATTGACGAGATAATCGACCTCACTGGGAGCAGAGTTTAGGTAGCTGCTCTGCACTGTGTTGGCACATGGCACTGAAGAGCATAACAATGAAGGAATTAGATCCTTAAACTTAGTTACAGCACTTTCAGAAAGACTTCTACTGTAATAAAACTTATTCCCCACTGCTGTGTAATCCATTAAAGTAAATGTAAATGTTACTAAGAAATGATCAGACAGGAGGGGGCTTTCAGGGAATACTGGCAAGTCTTCAGTTTCTATGCCATATGTTAGGACAAGATCCAGAGTATGATTAAAGTGGTGGGTGGGCTCCTTTACATTTTGAGAGAAGCCAATTGAATCTAACAATAGATTAAATGCAGTGTTGAGGCTGTCATTCTCAGCATCTACATGGATGTTGAAATCACCCACTATAATTATTTTATCTGAACTGAGCACTAAATCAGATAAAAAGTCTGAGAAATCAGACAGAAACTCTGAGTAGGGACCAGGTGGACGATAGATAATAACAAATAAAACAGGTTTTTGATTTTCCCAATTAGGATGGACAAGACTAAGAGTCAGGCTTTCAAAAGAATGAAAACTTTGTCTGGGTCTTTGATTAATTAATAAGCTGGAATTGAAGACTGCAGCTAATCCTCCTCCTCGACCTGTGCTTCGAGCATTCTGACAGTTACTGTGACTCGGGGGTGTTGATTCATTTAAACTAACATATTCATCCTGCTGTAACCAGGTTTCTGTAAGGCAGAATAAATCAATATGTTGATCAATTATTAAATCATTTACTAATAGGGACTTGGAAGAGAGAGACCTAATGTTTAACAATCCACATTTAATTGTTTTATTCTTTGGTGCAGTTGATGAAGCTGTATTATTTATTGTTTTTGAATTTTTATGCTTAAATAGCTTTTTGCTGATTTTAGCTTTGGTTTTTGGTGGTCTGGGAGCAGGCACCGACTCTATGGGGATGGGGTTTTGGGGGGATGGCAGGAGGAGAGAAGCTGCAGAGAGGCGTGTAAGACTGCAACTCTGCTTCCTGGTCTCAACCCTGGGTAGTCAGTTTTTAGGAGGGTTAATAAATTTGGCCAGATTTCTAGAAATGAGAGCTGCTCCATCCAAAGTGGGATGGATGCTGTCTCTCCTAACAAGACCAGGTTTTCCCCAGAAACTTTGCCAATTATCTATGAAGCCCACGTCGTTTTTTGGACACCACTCAGACAGCCAGCGATTCAAGGAGAACATGCGGCTAAACATGTCGCTCCTGGTCTGATTGGGGAGGGGCCCAGAGAAAACTACAGAGTCCGACATCGTTTTTGCAAAGTTACACACCGAGTCAATATTAATTTTAGTGACCTCTGATTGGCGTAACTGGGTGTCATTACTGCCGACGTGAATAACGATCTTACCAAATCTACGATTAGCCTTAGCCAGCAGTTTCAAATTTCCATGAATGTCGCCTGCTCTGGCCCCTGGAAGACATTTGACTATGGTCGCCGGTGTCTCTAGCTTCACGTTTCTCAAAACAGAGTCACCAATAAACAGAGTTTGTTCCTCGGCGGGTGTGTCGCCGAGTGGAGAAAAACGGTTAGAGACGTGAACAGGTTGGTGGTGTACCCGGGGCTTCTGCTTAGGACTACGCTTCCTCCTCACCGTCACCCAGCCGGCCTGTTTTCCCTGCTGCTCGGGATCTGCTGGGGGGGAGCTAACGGCGGCTAAGCTACCATGGTCCGCACCCGCTACAGGGGCCTGGCTAGATACAGGATTTTCCAGGGTGCGGAGCCGAGTCTCCAATTCAGAAAGCCTGGCCTCCAGAGGTACAAACAGACTACATTTATTACAAGTACCGTTACTGCTAAAGGAGGCCGAGGAGTAACTAAACATGTGACACCCAGAGCAGGAAAGTGCAGGAGAGACAGGAGAAGAAGCCATGCTGGTAGTGAGTCGGCTAAGGGCTAAGCTACTACCTGCGCTAAGCTAGCGAATTTCTAAAAACAAATAACGTGAGTAATGTGAATACAGGTGATTCAGCAAAGAGTATGCTATTTAAAGTAGGTGAAGATTACACTAAAATATGTTATTATCCAGATAAATCGAGTTATACAGATATAACAGCTAACAGACAGCAAAACACTGTGCTCCGAAACAGGAACAGGAAGTGATACAATACCGCAGTGAGAGCCAACACCAAGTGACAGTGAAGCACATATCACAAAAAAAAAAAAAAAAAACGTGAGACGTCAAATGATTTATACACACAAGCGTATCAAACAATCAATTTTTCTCGTAAAATGTTACAAGTTGTCTCAGTCTTAGTTTTAGTTCTGGCATCTGTCCAGCGCAGTTTATTTGTATGAGTTGTAATCTTTTCAATAAACCACCGTTTAAGTTCGGTTCACTGTCTGAGTCCCGCATTTGGGGTCCAACCTCATCGTCTTTTTTTACAGATGGTTCATGTAACCTTGAGCAAACATTTGTTGAACATTTTCCTGTTTACCTGCATTCAGCTCAGAGAGCAGAGTTCCTGCCTGATGGCTTTGTGTGTGCGCGTTGTTGAATTTACAAGAGAAATTGGCAATTAACCTACACGTGATATGAAATATAATGAGACACACACACACAAAGTCTATCATCATCAAGGTTAAATCGTTAGCTTTCTGTGAGGTAAAAAAACTCCTTGAGTCTTTGACAGAAACACTGACCTGACTTTGGGTAGGTAACGACCAGGATGTCGTCGTCTTCAAACTTGAATTCCTGCGCAAATTTCAAACTCTCATAGGAGTTATTTTCTCTGGGAAGCAGAAGTCCATGATAGCGCAGGTACATCGCCTCAGGAAGCGACATTTTTTTGCGAGGATTAAAAGCAAAGTACCGTACTCAGGAACCAACGTGAAATCACAAATGACACAGAAATACTGTTTAAAAAGTGAACACTAACTTTTCCTGAGTCCCCCAAACCATGTGATATGTTACTTATTAATGCAGATAAAGTGACCACAGGCTTTGGATCAGAGTCCACCTGATCAGGACTAGGGTTTAATATTTTTCCTGAAAATGGCATGAATCAAATCCCGGGAAAAGACGAGCAATTTCCCGGGAATCCCGGGAAAAAGTGGGTTTTATTTATTTTTATTTTAATTAGGCCTTCTGTAGCCTGTGTCGGGCTTAACCTATTTTGATATTGTAGATATTTTACTCAACTCCATTTTAAAAGCGAAATATGTTTAAGTAATCTATTTCATGATACCTTCTTCACATATTAGGCCCGTATTCTAATTCATGATTGTTAGTAAGTGGCTGCAAACGAGGAAAAGAAACACTCGAAGTTAAACAGATATTTCTTTATTGTTCAGGCATATATTATAGGCTATATAATGCAAGATAACAATATATAATAATATAAAATTAACAACAAATTAAAGAGGAAAAAAGTACAACTGTGTATTAAAACGCTTGAAACGGAGGCTGAACGTGCCTGAAATGAAAAGTAATGCTTTTCGCATTAAACGAACCCTTCTGTCAATATTTCCTTAACTTTAACATTCGGAAGCTTTCTTTTTTTTCTGAAAGTGTGCTTTTAAGAAGCAGAGAGCATAGAGAGATTCTGCGCTTAAGCGATTTCGGAGTTTAGTGACAAATTGGCCGCAGATAGAAAATGCTCTCTCCGCCTCCACGGATGTAGCCTGAACAGAACGCAGGGCATCAAACAACTGCTGCAGGTGGGGTGGTCTCCTGTTTGTAGCTTCGAACAGAGAAAACTCTTTGGTCAGAACTTTCGTGAGGTCACCCTCTTTGATTTCATCTGATGCCGGCGTAGTGGTCATTGAAATGGCCTGCTGCAGATCCAATGCTAGGTTGAGGTTCCCTTCAGTTGAGACGTCTTCAGTCGATGATGTAGGTCTGGCATCTGCATCACCCTCGCTCGCGCTCTCCTCGGAGAAACGGCCGAGGAAAAGACGCTCCGCAAGTCCCTTAGCCGTTTTGAACATGATGGCCTTTCTTCGTGTTTGTCATGTTTGGACTCTAAATGTCTGCGTAGTCCGCTTGTTGATCCACCAGAACATTTGACGACTCGGTCACACAACATACATTTGGTGCTGTCATTATCTATTTTTGTAAAATGCCCCCACACAAAACTGTTCGTAGACATCATTGCCTGTATGTGCCTCGCTTCTGCTGAGTTACCGCAATACCGTAAGTACTGTTGACTCATCACCCCATCAATGTTACCGTATGACAACAAATCGACGTGTGCGACTTTTTTCCCGGTTTCCCGTCTTACGTTTCCCGGGAAACGGGAAATGGTTCTGATCGCATTTCCCGGGAATCCCGGATCCCGGAATTAAACCCTAATCAGGACTGCATCCAATTTGGATCTGATTTGGACCTGTTAATAGTGGCCTTTTTTCACCTGATAATATCTGATAATATCTCTTTTCCTCCATCAAAATCTAGTTGACTAACATGTAGATGGTTCTATAAAAGCTTAGACATTTCTTAAAGCACATTTGTCTTTCATGATACATCCTTACATTCCTTAAAGACTTGGAAATCTGCCCTGCATTTTATTTTATTTTAGATCAGATTATAAATGCTTAAACTGAGGAACATTAAAGCAATTTTTTCTTTAAATCCTATAAAGCATTTCTATAATAATCAAATCCTCTCTCTCTTTTTTTTTTTTTTTTTTTTTTAAAGGAAAAGAGAGCTTGTTACTGTCATGTGGGCTGTGTCGCAGGCAGGATTTGGGCCCAAATGCAGAACACGAGAGAAAACTTAGCTCAACTCCACAACTCCAATTAAACAAATACTGACCATGAACTAAGACTAAAAAAAAAAAATAGGGAAAGAAAAGCTGAACTCAAATCAGTCTTGAAAGATAAAACACTCCTTAGTGTGATAAAGCATTCAGTGGATGACATTGCTAAATTTCTGTCATTTAATGTGCTTAGAAATTAAAGAGGAAAAAGACTAATTCAAAGCTTTCTGGGGAATCAAATTTTTACAATTTTTTTTAAACATCGAGTAATTTAAAGGAAACTGCTGTCTAGCAAAACTGGGGCTCAGACTCAGACACCAACAATAACATCAGCTATTGGGTGTTTGCTGAGCAGCCCGCTGTGGGGCTGCAGTGACTTTGTTGTTTGATGGTGCGCTGCCTGTAAACAGGCCGAGTCCTGCCCACACTGGGACGGATCTGCTGACTTGAGGGCAAAATCACTATATCAGACTAAAAGCAACTGATAGCACCATAAACATGACTTATCAAGTAATAGGCTAAAAATTTTCCAGTGGCTTGAAGACAGCAGATAATTTGCTGTTTAGGCTTAGTTTATAAGTAGCTGTATTAACAATACTGTGGCAAAAGCTGAAGTACTGATTAAACGTCTTTGCTCAAGTAAAGGTGAAAAGGTACATGCTCTGAAATGCATTCAACATATGAAAGTAAAAAGGAGGACTTTTCTACCAGTAAGTTACCAAATATGGTTCCTCTCCAACTAATTCAGCTCTTAACCTGAATTTCTCCCTAATCATATTCATAATCATGATTGAGCCAGAGTGCCTTTCAATGTAATTTTATTTACGTAGCACCAATTCACAACACAAGGCGGTTTATATTGCAAGGTAAAGAGTCTACAATATTAAAAAGAAACCCTAATAAGAAGACACACACACACACACACACACACACAATGAGCAAGAACAAGAGTCAGTAGAAGACATGATTTGGCAAGTTTTTCATGAGTACCACCCACATACTCAACTCTGCTCTTCAACCCACAATTGCAAATTTTCCTTACAAATGTGGTACCATGTAAGGGGAAATAAACAGGATAGGATTCATTGACAAGAAGCATTGTTACAACAAAGAAATAATCGACCAAACACAAATTTGCATATCAGACCTGAGAACTTTAATGGGCTCTGTGGTGCTCCTGAATCCTGGTTGAAATTGATTAGAAGACAGATTAATAAGCTTAATTAAATGCTATTAGTAATGTTATTAATATGAAAACCATGAGCAAGTCTGAGAATCTTGGCTCAGTTAGCATTAATTACTTGGTCTGGAATCACTTACATACAGGTCCAGAAAATCTGAGAGATGCCTGTGAAATGCAGGCAGATCCTGGAAGAATTATGGTTGTTATATAATATGAAACAGGGGGTGTTTCTTAAATTTAGCTTTTAATAAAAGCTCACTCTGAACCCATTTTATGAGCATACTTTGAAAGGTCAGGAGTTTGAGTAGTTTAAGTAAACCCTTTGACTTTCTGGCAAGACAAAAGTCTGGGCTTTGTTAGCTGGAGTCTGAAAGAAAATCAGCAGGTAAATATTAAGTCTCAAAATAAAATATTAACGCAGGTAAATAACAATACAACTGGTGACTGGAGACTCCATCCTTTCAGTGGAAATAATGAAATACAATGTTTACACAAAATCACTTTAATGTTTTACCTGAAACATTGCAAGAATTCCTCCATTCAACCTCACTGTTCAAGAAAAGAAGGCCATCACAGTAAGGATCAAAACATCACATTATTACCACCTGACAAGGGGAGGCGCACCGTTGCTCTGAATTCAACTGATTACCACACCAAAATTACTACACTCCTCAGTGACAACAATACTTATGAGGTCTTAAGACGAGACCCCACAAGCAACTACGAGAAAACAGTGATCTGTTACCTACAACAAGTCAAAAAGGAAAAAGACACTGATCGCCCCACTTACTACCGTCTGTGCCCCAGAGAAACTACTCCATGCATTTTTGGACTGTTGAAGATCCACAAAGGAGGAGTCCCACTCAGACCCATTATCAGCAGTATAAACTTGGTCTCCTACAACATTTCCAAGCACCTCACCACCATCTTATCTCTGCTTGTAGGCAACACACCCCATCACATTGAAAACTCCACAGATTTTACCAATAAGGTCTGTAATCTTAAACTGAATCCAGATGAAACCATGTTGTCCTTTGATGTTTCACTTTTCACTTGTCTAGGAATACTGTGTTCTTTTTCCGCCATGCATACTGCCCCTTGTTACGTCCAGATAACTCAATTTTAGTTTCATCAGTCCAGAGCACCTTATTCCAAAATGAAGCTGGCTTGTACAAATGTGCTTTACCATACCTCAAGCGACTCTGTTTGTGGCGTGTGCGCAGAAAAGTCTTCTTCTGCATTACTCTCCCATACAGCCTCTCCTTGTGCAAAGTGTGCTGAATAGTTGAACGATACACAGTGACACCATCTGCAGCAAGATGATGTTGTAGGTCTTTGGAGCTGCTCTGTGGGTTCAATATGACTGTTCTCACCATCCTTCTCCTCTGCCTATCTATCTGGCATCAGCAGCATCTAACACGAGTCATGACTTTTCTTCCACAGAAAATGATCCCTATGCCACCAACACCAGATACATTATGAAATGGTGATTAAAAATACATGACAACAGATGAATGTTTCAGAAAATCACTAATCTGGTAATTTAGCACATAGAGCGGTAAAATAAACATTGTATTTCCAGTTAATTTTTTTTTGCTGGGTGTGCTCTCAGTACTGCTGTTTTTTTCTAAGGTGACGGCTGCAGATTAAAGCTCAGAAACTTTAAACTGGATCCATTTAAGTTTACTGTCTCACAGCCTGATAAAGGAGATGTGGAAATCAGAGATCAAAGTGAAATGAATGTGCAACTCAGCAGCAGATTCAAGTATTCAACATTCATGCATTTTGTAAATCACCAAATTAATACATGCACATCCCCGTGAAAATGTGGCACACAGATGTGCTTCATTCAGTGTTTTTAGTAAGGTATGACTTAATAAGGTGCACATTTAAAATGTATTCCCCAAGTAGAGAAGCTATATTGCACTTTAAACATGTTATAAATAAAAAAGTGAAAATGTGGCACTTCCAGCTGATTTTAAACTGACACTGAACTTAACCTGCTCCCGACACTTAAACTTGTTATTCTCTCAGCTGCAGACTCAGTGCTGTTTAAGGGTTTGAGATACTGCCATTCAAAAATGGCAGTATTACAAATACAGTACAGTACCATTAATTAATTTCTGTAATTACAGTCTGAAATAACAAATAAACACTTTGATCATCTAAATAATCCAAGTTGATACATCACAGTATTTAGAGGCTTGACATTTAGTTTTTGTGAAATATGCAGCAATATTACAGAAATTTGTGTGCAGAGTTGGGAGTCAATCCATTACAAATTTGGTCGCTTCTTCAAGAATATGATTTGATTGGATTTATAGTGTGTAATGTAAGGATGATAATGTATTATAATTTTCAATATAGCAAAACCTCTACTGTACTGTGCAGTAAAATGGTCAAAATTTGCAGGATAAGATGATTTCTGATGCGTTTGTAGGTCACTCGGCACCCGTACTGTATTATCTCGAATAAAAAATTCTGCATTCTGCTGGCCTGAGGGCTCGGTTGACCACAGTATCTTGATGCAATTGCAAGTGTGTTTGAGGCAGATTATTAAAATGTGCATTTTTTTTTATGTTAATCAGTTCAGTGATTGTTGGCCTGATTGTCGACTAAAATATTAATGAGACGGTTTGTGGAGAAGTCCAGCCAGGTATTGTAGGGTTATAAATAGGTCATTAAATAGGTCAATAGCCTGAGCAAACCTGATGAAGTGATCAATGACTACCAAAATGTCATAGCCTCCCCCTGCTTGACCTCCAGATGCATGTAGTCTATAGACACGAGTTCGAGTGGCGCAGAATTAGTAATATATCTCACTGGGCCTCTGATGTGTTTAATTGGTTTCTTTTGCTTAATGCAGAGGCATTTTCTGGTCACAATAGCCTCAGTGTCCCTCTTTATAAAAGGCCAGTAGAAACGGTCTTGTCCCAAGTGAATGACCCTCTCTGCCCCAACACGGCCCATGTCATCATGGAGCTGTTTGGTGGCCCAGTGTGAAATACGAAGTACAATGAATGATGAATGACTATTTTGTGAGGAGCTGGTTCGTATACATGATCGGAGTCTGCAGATCCTGTGAAGACGTTTGGCTGCCACCCAGGGGTGAAAGTAAGCCGGTACGGTCCGGTACTGCGTACTACGCAGACTTTTTTACATATATATATATATATATGATGTATATATAATATATATACATCATATATATATATTATATATATATGATGTATATATATATATGTGTGTGTGTGTGTGTGTGTGCGCGCTTGTCATAGTACCGGCAAGAATTTAAAACTACTTTCACCCCTGCTGCCACCTAACAAATTCCCAACAAATTTCAAATGAAGATGAAGACGTGATTTGGAGCAACAGTTGCTTGACTTGCTTAATTTAATAGACAATGACTCTGATGGATCAGTCTATCCCAGGGGTCGGCAACCTGTAATGGGGAAAGAGCCATTTGAACCCGGTTTCCACAGAAAACAAAACAGTGAGAACCGCAAATACTAGCGAAAGCCGGTAGCCGCTACCGGCTACTGCGAGTGAGGCATATATTATATAAACGAAAATAAATAAACAGATAAATAAAATGATTTTATTTTAATATTTCAAGATCACAATAATGTTCCAACTTAAAATTACAACAAAAACCGAACTGACAAAATTAAAATGCACTTCAATTGGATACTTATAATTTACTTCCGCGAGCCGCACAGAGCCGCAGATTAAGTGTGAATGAGCCCCATGCGGCTCCAGAGACGTGGGTTGCGGACCCCTGGTCTATCCAATGTGGGGCTGACTCAAACTCCTCAGCTAACAGTTCTGATAAGATGTGTTCATCAGCAGCTAGGTCAGGGAGATCAGTCCATAACTGTAATTTTTTTCAAGCACGCCTAAAAATGCTAAAAGCTTCAAATCTGCATTGCCATTATATAAATAGGGGGTGAAAGAGGATGCATATCAGTTTAAAATGTTTTCAATACATTTTCTACAACCGACTACAAACGTTATTTTTTATACATTTAAGGTGAATGTGTGAATGCAAAAAACAGCCTTTTTTAAAAAGTAGATAAAGGACATTTTTAGCTTTGATTTGCTCCATAAAGTTAGTAAAACATTTTTATCTCTAATAAAATCTATCATTGCAATATGCCAGCAACCTTCTAAAAACTGTACCAGTAGTTTTAATGCAGAGCCAGAATATAAACTGATGTGATTCAAATGGTGCGCAAGCTGTTTTATATGACATCAGGGATCATTTCTCTTGAACGCGGTTGGCTAGAATGACATCTAGAAGGTCTGGGTTCGATTCCACCTTGGCCCAGGCCTCTCTCTCGCTGTGTGGAGTTTCCATGTTCTCCCTGTGTCTGCGTGGGTTTCCTCCGGGTACTCCAGTTTCCTCCCACTGCCCCCCTCCCCCTATGACCCTGAACAGGATAAGCAGAAGACGATGGATGGATGGATGGATGGATGGATGGATGGATGGATGGATGGATGAAGTAAACCCAAACCTTCAGGTAAACATAACCATGCTTTCAAAAAGAACAGGAGAGTTTTTCAGCCTTATTACTTAAAAACAAAGGAAAAATAAATAAAAGTGCTGATGAAAAATTACATGGAAGCAAAATAAAACATCAGTACGCAGATGAAAAAGTCTTATTTAAAGCTTTGTGGAATTCAAATGTTGTAGCAGCATTTCCTTGTGGGCCTATCTTTAATGTCCAGGGGCCTATTCCAGGAAGCAGGTTTTGCCAACAGCTCTGGGTTTGTTAACCCTAAAATGAGGGAAACTCGTGTTTTCATTTTCAGAAAGAGAGCTAACTGCAACTCTGAGTCAGTTACCAGGGTAACAGACTGTGTGAACCTAACCTGCTCGCTGGCAGGTTTTATCCAACAAACTCTGAGTGTCTCTCTGACTCCTCCCCTCCTGCTGCACCTGAACCACCTGTATGACACTGATTCATTTCCTCATTCATAAAGTGGCTGCAAAGCGATCAGAGGAGCCAATTCATCTGCAGACGTTTATGTTTCTACAAGCACTGAAATCCCAGTTAGACGTTAGTTCATTATTTTTGTACATAAGATGAAGCCTTTACAGTCATTCACTTGTCAACAGGCAGTGAGACAGTGATGATGTCGCGGACTTATAATGAGCGCAGCTGCAGCTGTCAGACTGTCAGTCCGTTCCTCTGAAACATTTAATGTAGTTACTGTAGCATCACTGTTACATCACACTGATCTGGATGAAGCTTTAGACACAGAACACACTTTGGATGTAAAAACGTCTGGATCAGAAGATGTGAATGTTTGAGTGAAGATGTCTGTAATTCAGAGTACTATCTCGACATATTTTCCATTGAAAATCACCTAAATCAGTGATCATCAACTCTATAACGGATCTGCAAACCGTGTCCAAGTCCACCTGAATTCTCCATTAAAAGAATGAATAAAGTGAGGGTGCTATTCCATCAATAGATTCCATTTTTACTATATGATTATTTAAACGGTCATAAACTGAACTGTCAGAAACTGCAGCAAAACCATTGAGTTCAGCTTCCCCCCAGGGTCTGCTGCTGTCGCAGTCTCTGACACACAGGTCAGTCAGTAAACTCCGTCTGAGCTGTTTCTCCACATTTTAATCTTCACTTTCTGTCTTCTGCATTTTTTCTGTCAGGCTGCAGCTGAATAATTTAATTTTATAAATTAAATTTGAAATTAGGATTCAGCTTCATCTGATGGAGTTTCAAGTTGTGTAAATGATGAGAGCAGATATTATAAAAGAAACAATATATTTTATAACAAACTTTTATTCTGTCTATGATGATCATGACAGAGTGGGTCAGACTGATTAAAGTGACTCATCATGCTCAACACTGACACATGCGATCCTCCATCCATCGGATTAAAATGGAGGCTCCGCTCTTTATTTACCCATTGCCATGGTGAATCCTGGTATCAGAGCTCCATTGATGATGGCTTTCTTTCTTTACTCACGCACACTCTAACTCAGGATCATACTCAGAGTTGATTGAACTAGCTCTGATCAGATGTTCTGGAACAGGAAACTCAGAGTTGATCAACTCAGAGTATGTTTTAAAACTCAGAGTTTGTTGAACATGCTTCCTGGAATAGTTCCCAGCTCTCGTGGATGCAGTATTTACATCTGAAAACGCTAAATATTTTTATCCAATCAGTAGCTTTAAAGCTTTAAAGCTGCTCTTTTTAATTTAGAGCATATCAGACATGAGAACTTCAATGGGCTCAGTGGTGCTCCTGAATCTTGGTTGAAATTGATTAGAAGGCAAATTAATTAGCTTAATCAAAATGCTATTAATAATATTATTAATAGGAAAACCATAAGCAAGTCTGAGAATCTTGGCTCAGTTAGCACTAATTACTTGGTCTGGGATGACTGACATATACAGGCCTTGATTTAATCTTTGCCACTCTGGATCTCTGTGTCTTTGTTTCAGATGGTGGTCAGTCCAGGCTCCATGGCAGAGAGAAGCTCTCATCCTCCAGCTCTTTGGAAATCACTGATATGAATCGGGCCAGTTGCTCTGAGCTGAAGTGGTTTTTCCAGTCTCCAACAATTCCTGACACAAAAACACACACCAAGCTGGAATCAAATAAGCAAAATAATTCCTGATATGAACAGAAAAACTACTATGGGAAGAGTATTTATCACAACAGTCTCCTCAATGTGCTTTATGTTATATTATGTTTATGTAAGACAAAGACCATACAATAATTAGAGAGAAAATTCAACAATCAAAATGACCCCCTATTAGCAAGCAAAATTTTAATTTTGGAGAAAGAACCTAAGTAAATACAAAATGCAGTTTTTAAATTACAATTTCATTCAAGGAAACAAAGCTACACAAACTTTCCTGGCTGTATGTGAAAAAGTAATTGCCCCCTAAACCTAATAACTGGTTGTGCCGCGAGAACTACTAAGTAGTTCTATTTGCAATAATAAGTATTTACAATAACTGCCAATGAGTCTTTCACATCACAGTGGAGGAATTTTGGCCCACTCTTTTTTGCAGAATTGTTGTTGCATGAATGCTTGTTTGAGGTCATGCCAAAGCAACTCAATTAGCTTTAAGTCCAGAGTTTGACTAGGCCACTCTTTTTTTTCTGTGTGTGTGTTTTGATTTTAGAAATTCAGAGGTGGACTTGGTGGTGTGCTTTGGATCATTTGAATGCTGCATAACCCAAGTGTGCTTGAGCTTCAGAGCAAAACTGATGGCCGGACATTCTCTTTGAGGATTTTCTGGGAGAGAGCACAATTGATTACAGCAAGTCATCCAGGTCCTGAAGCCACAAAGGAGCCCCAGACCATCACACTACCACCGCCATGTTTGACTCTTGGTATGATGCTCTTTTTACAAAATGCTGTGTTAGTTTTACACCAGATGTAACAGGACTCAGACCTTCCAGGAAGTTCAATGTTTTGTCTCATCAGTCCACAGAATATTTTCTAAAAGTCTTAGAGATCAGCCAAGATGTTTTTTGACAAATATGAGATGAGCTTTTGTGTTTTTATGGGTCAGCAGTGGTTTTCTCCTTGGAACTCTCCCTTGGATGCCCACTCTCTTTCCTATTGTTGAACTATGAACACTTAACTGAACACTTAAGTGAGGCTTTCGGTTCTTTAGATTTAATTCAGTTTTATCGATCTATCTCTATCCATGATAAATTTTGACATAAGACATGCTGTGGAAGAGAGCTAGAGATTAATAATAACTAATGATTAAATGCAGAGTGGTGTATAAACAGAATGAAAAGAGGCGAATGAAAAATAAATTACGGGAACTCCCCAGCAGCCTAGGCCTATTGCAGCATAACTAAGGCTCACCTAATCCAGCCTTAACTATAATCTTGATCAAAAAGGAAAGTTTTAAGCCTAAACTTAAAAATAGAGAGGGAAAAACTAAAATTAAATTGAAGCTTTATTGGCAAGCATAATACATAAAGCAGGGTTGGACAGATGCCAGCAGTACCCAATACTGAACTCGATTGAAACTTAATCATGAACTAAGAACTTAACATGAATTAAAGGCAGACAGCAGGGGAGTCAATAACAACAACTATACTGATGGTAATGTTGGGGTTTTATTTTTACCCAAAGAATAAAATGATGAATGTTTAAAAGTAAACTCCAGGAAATTAATAAATAAACAGTAGCTGAAGCAAACAACAGACAATTTAATAAATAAATAAATACATTAGACATTGGAATGTGCCAGACTAACTTCCCAGTCTCAGTTTATCTTATCCTTGAAGGTTCGGCCACAGTATGTACAATTAAAACTTCACCATGTTCTGTTATTAATCTGGACAAAATTGCTCTGTATTGATTAAGGAGAGAAGATGTGCTTTTTGTATAGGATTTTATCGCTGATAGAAGAAATCTGAGTCATGAGAGCCAGACTGGAGAAGACCAATGATGAAGGCCAAACCGCAGCACACAGACTCTGTTTACGTGCAGATAGTGGCAGTATAAAAATATTATGTTAGTGAGGAACATGGGCTCAGAGAAGGAGGAAGACAGAGCACACACGGGCCTGTCTCTTCTTGAACTGAGTCCTGCATGTACATGTGTGATATCTTATGATTCTTTAATAGATTAAATGTCTTAATTTTTTAATTAAAGTGTTTCGGGTGTCTTCCTTCTCAAATAAGAAACACACCCTGACAATTTGGTGACCCCAACATGATAACAGGTGATAACAGGTGATTTGTGAAGGAGGATGATTGGTATAAGAGGATGAAGGGGAATATTTTCTCCACGACTCACCTTGGGACTTTAACTCCTCAAACAGTCACAGTGAGGGTAAAATTGGGTAAAACTAAAACCCCAACAGTAACAATGACGAGGTCGCAATGAGGAACAAGGGAAAAACACAGACAACATATACACACAAAGGGATAATGAGGGAAGTGGAAACATCAGGGGAGAACAGGTAACAGAACACACTAACGAGACACAGGAAGACAAACCCAAACATAAAGCACACAGGACTACTACTACTACTTTATAAAGCACTTTAAAAACAACAGTAGCTGCAACAAAGTGCTGTACAGGTAAAAATCAAACAGCCTATACACATCACAATGACAACAACAACAATACAGAACACCAACACAAATAAAACAAGTCTCAGCATGTATTAAAAGCCAGGGAATAAAAATGTGTCTTAAGAGCAGTTTTAAAAGTCAATAATAAAGGAGCACTTCTAATATGCAATGGCAAATCGTTCCATAATTTGGGAGAAGCAACGCTAAAAGCTCTGTCACCCCCGAGCTTCAACTTCAACCTCAGCACCTCCAGGAGCAGCTGATCAGCTGACCTGAGGCAACGAGCTGGTGCAAAAACACAGCAGCATTTTGAACTAGCTGAAGATGCTTCAGGGAGGATTGACTAATTCCACGGTAAAGAGCATTACAGTAGTCGAGCCGAGATGTAATAAAGCCATGGATCACTGTTTCAAAATGTGGTTTTGAAAGGATTGGTTTAATCTTTGCCAACTGCCTAAGATGGTAAAAACAGGACTTGACCACTGCCCTGACCTGGAAATTCAATTTAAGGTCACTATCAGTTTTAACACCTAAATTTGAGACGGTCTGCCTTAAATAAGATGCCAAGGGCCCCAAGTCAACGGAAGATGTTGCGTAGGAGCCACTAGGACAAAACACCATTACCTCAGTCTTCTTATCATTAGAATTTAGGAAATTTAAAGCCATCCATGCCTTAATCTCTTCAAGACACAGCAATAGGGGCTTAATCAAGTATGTACCTTTTTTTAAAGGCATGTATATAATAATAATAATAATAATAATAATAATAATAATACCTTTAATTTATAACGCACTTTACATTTTAAAAAAAACCTCAAAGAGCTACAAAACAAAAAACATAACAAACAGTAAAAGTATAAAACACACTAAATAACAAACCATGGTGTAAATTAAAATACACCAGGGTGTAGATAAAATAGCTAAAAATTATGGACGAAGATTAAAAGCTCATAAAAGCATAATAGTGAAAGGAGATCCCATATTTTCTAAGTACTGAGCCCAATGGGAGCAAGTAAAGTGAGAAAAGCAGGGGGCCGAGGATTGAGCCTTGTAGGACCCCATAAAGTAGCGGAGTGGATAAGAATTCAAAATCGGTTAACCTTACAGACATGGTTCTGTCTGCCAGATAAGACCTAAACCATTCTAATACGGTGCCACTGAAGCTAAACTGGGTCTGTAAATGATCTAATAAAATACTGTGGTCCACCGTGTTGAATGCTGCAGTTAGGTCGAGGAGAACAAGAACAACATATTCCCCAGCATCATTTGCCCTAAATATATCATTAAAAACTCTCACTAACGCAGACTCCATACTGTGCAGGGCCTTAAAACCTGACTGAAAAACTTCCTTAATGTTATGTTCATCTAAATAGGACATAAGCTGAGAGGAAACAACTTTCTCTAAAACTTTTGAGATAAAAGGCAAGAAATAGGCCTAAAATTAGCTAAAACTGTTTGATCAAGGCCGGGTTTCTTAAGAAGAGATTGCACCTCAGCGTGCTTAAAACTCACAGGAACTGTACCTGGCAGCAGGCTGTTTTAACAATGGCAAGAATAATCTGTCCTATGCTGGGAAAGGCCTCCTTAAGAAACTGAGGGGGAGCAGGGTCACAAAGAGAACTCGATGGCTTGATATGTTTGACTACATCCTTTAAAAAGGTCAGATTCACTGTTTCAAATTTTTCAAACATGGCTGGATATGGACCCATACAAGAAGGATCATAACTAGGTGGTAAAATAAGGGCTCTTGCAGCAGCTACCCTATCTATAAAAAAGTGCAGAAAATCATGAGGGAAACGGGAACTAAATACAAATAATTATAACACAAAACTATGACAAACTAATAGCCCTCATCCTAAGCAAACTAGCAAACACCTCACAGATGAAAACACAAAACACACCGGGTGAATGGCCGAGGATCATGACACTTTTAGGGTGAAATGGTACTGTGAGTTCTTTAAGATAAGATTTGGCCTGATCATTCAAGACCTTGTTTGTGAGGAGTAGGATTTTAAATTCAGTTCAGCAGGGAGCCAATGAAGAGAAGCCAATATGGAAGAAATATGTTCTCTTTCCTGTCCCTGTCAGTATTCTAGCTGCAGCATTTTGGAGCAGCTGAAGGCTTTTCAGGGAACTTTTAGGACAGCCTGATAATAATGAATTACAAATCTAGAAGTTATAAATGCATGAATTAGCATTAACATTTTTTTAATATTGCACAAATGCAAGAAAGCAGCCATACATATTTGTTTAGTATGTGCACTGAGAGACATATTCCCCATAGTGTTACTCAAGGTCAAGGTAATACCATCCAGACTAAATATCTGATTATGCACTGTGTTTCTAAAGCAGGGGTGTCCAAACTTGCAGCCCGCAGCCCGGTTCTGGCCCCACACACTTCCGGTCCACGAATTGATGTCAAAAATAACATACAATTTGGCCCTTTAAGTTACTTTTTTGACATTTTGCTTAACCCACTTAATTGGAGGGGAAGGCGAAATGTCAAAAAAGTAACTTAAAGGGCCAAATTGTATGTTATTTTTGACATCAATTTGTGGACCGGAAGTGGGCGGGGGCGGAAGCAGCCCATGGGCCGCAAGTTTGGACACCCCTGTTCTAAAGTTTGTGAGGTCAAGTACAATAACTTCAGTTTTATCTGAATTTAGAAGAAGGAAATTAGAGGTCATCCAGGCCGTTATGTCTTTAAGTCATTCCTGCTGTTTAACTAATTGATGTGTGTCATCTGGCTCCATGGATAGGTATCAGGGGCCATGACAAGATCATTTGTAACCTTCACTAATGCCGTTTCTGTACTGTGATTAATTCTGAATCCTGACTGAAATTCTTCAAATAAACTGTTCCTCTGCAGATGATCAGTTAGCTGTTTTACAACTACTCTTTCAAGAATTTTTGAGAGAAAATGAAGGCTGGAGATTGGCCTATAATTAGTACGGTTTAATTACTGCCACCTTAAAAGCCTGTAGTACATAGCCAATTAATAAAGAAAGATTGATCATTTTTAAGATTGAACCATCAAATAATGGAAGGACTTCTTTGAGCAGTCTAGGAATAGAGTCTAATAGACCTGTTGATGGTTTGGAGGAAGGAACTACTGAACTTAACTCAGAAAGATCAATTCAGCCAGACTTCTAGAAATGACAGTTGCTCCATCCAAAGTGGGATGGATACCATCTCTCCTTTGCCTAGAAAATTTCCCAATTATCTACAAAGTCCACAGGGAGCTGTTTTAGAACAATCTGAAAAAAATAATAATTTAATAGCAAATATGTAATATGTCGATGTTGGTGTACTGTGTTTAGTCAAACTGATTTTTCAACCCAGTCAAATGTGTCATAACGGGAGATATGGAACTTTACCTTTCCTTAGGAAAGGAGACTTGTCACTGTCCATGTACACCTTGGGCATCAGACTGAAGTTGGACATGTTGTTGGTCTTCATTGTCGTGAAAGAGCAATGCTCTGCTATCTTCTGGATGACTTCTTCAGTCTGATTGCAGCCCAGGAAATTTGAGATACGCCTGAGAGATGCAGGCAGGTCCTGGAAGAAACATGGTTGTTATATTATATGAAACAGTGGGTTTTTCTTAGATTTTACTGAAAGCTCATCTGAACCCATTTTATGAGCATACTTTGAAAGGTCAGGAGTTTGAGCAGTTTAAGAAACACCTTTTTATTTCTGGCTAGACAAAAAGTCTGGGTTTTGTTACTTGGTGCCTGATAGAAAATCAGCAGGTAAATATTAAGTCTCAAAACAAAATATTAACACAGGTAAATAACAATAATACAATGTGTCTGTAAATTCTTAGAGACTCTGTTCTTTCAATAGAAATAATGGAATACAATGTTTATACAAAATCACTTTAACTGTTTTACCTGAACCATTTCTTCATACGTAATGTACATGATTCTGTCTCCTAGTTCTATGCTTCTCCAGCTCTTCACGTGATCTGTCCATTTTCCAAACAACACTGCAAATAAAACAAACAGTTTCACAGCCAACCACAGTTCTTCTATAACATAACTTGAAAATATTGATTTTCTTGTACGCCCTCAGTTGGAGATAATAAAAGTCTTAATGTGCAGATAAGATGTCTGTGTCATATATGAGCGGTGTGGCAAGCAGTGTGGACCCAAACACAGAACTCTAACAGCAAAACTGAATGTAGATGTTGACTTTATTACTGAATAATTCAAAATATAAACACAAAGGCAAGGAGCACCTAAATAAAACTTAAACAGACAGGAAAACTGGAACAAAACCACAGCTCCACAAGGGAGGATGCAACAAAGAACAGAGGGAAATGCAGACAATATATACACAGGGAATGACGAGGGATAATAGGAAACCACTGGGGAGAGCAGGTGGAAGGAATCATATTAATGAAAACTCAGGAAGCAAAACTCAACACAACACACAGGGAACACAGGACTGTCAGACTAAAACAGGAAGTAACCAAACAAGACACAAGAAACAAGACTAAACACAACACATGGAATAAAATAGACAAGAAACCAGGGACAAACAGACACTGGAACACAAAGACATGGGAAGACAAGAACAGGAAACAATAACTAAGCTAACCACAAAACGATAACAAATTGAGAATCTACACAATAAGAAAACTAATAAACACCATCAGAGATATAAAAAAACTTAACCAAAAGAACACAAAACACTGGGCCACTGTCCCAGGACCATGACAGTCTGACCTTCACCCTCGAGAAATTTATCCATAAACTCATCAAAGGTTCCTGGATCCTCAAGGAAACCGGCCATCTGATGGAAGTAGTATGAAGACACCATGATGTCCTTTGGGTTCCTCATGACATAGATCACCTACAGCACAAATACAAGAGACATAGTGCAAAAATAATGAGTCTATCTCGTATAGATAAAGTCAGAAATAGGGATATTACACAGTCAGTACCTTGGCTTTAGAGGTGTAAAAGGAAGGGGGCATGAGGTTGTAGGGAAAATGTGTGACCAGTGCCCGTGGATATGACAGCTTATGCACCACTCGAGCCAATCTTTTCTCTTCCAGCCATGGGACTCTGTCCCAGTTAGGAATGGTATGGATGGGGGTCAGATCCCCCCCATTCAGCACCAATGGGAGGATCTCCTGCATCCAAATTGTACCTAAATAAATAATAATAAATTAGTTTAAACTTCTGTCATGACCCTGAGTTTGTGTGGCAGGATGTTTGTTGGCCCACTCCCTTGGGTGTTTAATATGTGCACTGAAAGATGTATCCTAGTCAAAAATGACTCCAAGATTCCCTACAGTGTTACTGGAGTGTAATCCATTAATGTAAATTTAAATGTTATTATGAAATGATCAGGGTTTTCAGGGAATACCGTTAAATGTTCAGTTTCTATTCTATTTGTCAGGACAGTGTGTTTGGGTGAATGAGATTTATAATAGAAAGTGCTTTTAGGCACAATGGAACTACTACTCTATTTACTCCTCTGGTAGCTGGAAGTACCATAAACACAACTAACTGACATCTGCACCAAAAGTGCCATTCAGATCATTCCAGTCCACTTTAGCCCATAATATAGTACAATGGACACTGCATCAATTCCTCTCTTGTGATGGACACACCAATACGACTGTCTTGCATACGTTACTGTTCGCACTCTTTAGATTCAAATTGGTTTGATGGTGGGAAGGCATGCAGTGACGTGAAATAAGTCCCGTCAGATGTGTTAAATCTAAAGTAATGAGACTGTTTTGAAAATGTAAGGAGTAAAATGTAGACATATTTGAGAAAAAACGCGGGAGTAAAAGTGAAAGTTGTTGGAAAAATAAATACTGCAGTAAACTACAGATACCTGAAAGTTCTACCTAAGCACAGTAATAAAGTATTTGTACTTTGTTACATCCCTGCTCTGCAGTTAAACCATCATCTGATCTAATGAAGCATGCTGTGACACACTTTCCTTTTGTGTTTCATTAAGTTGTTTTCAGAGTAGGGCTGCAATGATTAGTCGACATTGTCGACAATAAAAATAGTTGATGACGAATTTAATTGTCAATTACTGATGATTATTTTTTTTAATGCACTGAGATGTCTTCCTGTCTGTCTATCTCTGGCGAGCTTCACACAGGCGCAATAGCATTCAGCAGCATGTTTAGTCATGGCGGCTACTGGTGAAACCGTGCCAACTTTCTTTTACAGGGAAGAGAAAGTATATATATATATATATATATATATATATATATATATATATATATATATATATATATATATGGTTGGAAAAATGGACCGTTAAATTTATATCAGCAGCAAACCTGATTAAAATTTTTGAATGAAGTATCCATTTTCCGTGTGTTTACTCCCACATTTTAAATAACCTTATGCTAAATGTAAAAGCTGTTAGCTAAATAAGTGCCATTTCATAATTATGTGATTCATAATCCGACTAGTTGACTAATTGTTTTAATAGTCGATGACTAATCGACTATCAAAATAGTCATTAGTTGCAGCCCTATTTCAGAGAGGTATGAACAAGCAACAAGTACACATCTTTAAATAAAAGTCTAGCATCACAGCATCAAACTATTCAGATGAGCATCATGCAGATTATTTCCCTGGGAAACACCTGTTGCATCTTCATAACTTGGTGCTCTAAAATACTTGATCCATATTTCTGGTTCCCCCCAGCACCAAAAACATGACCTCTGAATTATCACCTCACTTCTGAAATAGTTGCTGTGCAAAATGTCAAAAAAAAACCCAGAATCCAATCATTTCCAAATCTAATAAACCCATGTTTTATTACCTCACCCACTGAAAGGTGGAGAGGTTCTATTTGCACTTGCACTTGTCCGTCTGCCTGTTAACAGGAGAATTCACAAAGTTATGAAACATATTTAAATAAAATTTTCTGGAGTTGCGGGGGTGGTATGAGAAACAATTTAATAAATTTTGGTGGTGATCCAGATCATGATTTGGATCCAGGAATTTTTGACTCTTTATTGTCGTTAAACGTTAGATCCCTTTCAAATAAAACTTTTATTCTTAAGGATTTCTTCACCTCAAATGGACTGGACTTTCTCTGTGTGACAGAGACTTGGGTGAATGTTGGGGATTTCAGTGTCTTATCTGAACTTTTACCGCCTGAGTGTGACTATATAAATTGTCCCCGGACGTCAGACGGTGGAGGTGGAATAGCGGCGTTTTATCGGAATATGTATAAATGTAAATCGCTGCTCCCATCGTCACCTTTCTCCAGCTTTGAAGTAAGTTTATTTGAATTGGGTCGTTCTCACCCTGTGATGTGTGTTATTATTTACAGGCCACCTGGATATAATAAGGACTTTTTAAATGAATTTTCTGGACTGTTGGCAGAAATTTTGCCCAAATATGACCAAGTCCTTATTATTGGTGATTTTAACATACATGTTTGTTGTCCTGATAAACCGTTGGTTAAGGACTTTTTAAATTTGATGACTTCTTTTAATTTTATGCAATGGGTATCTGGGCCCACTCAAGAACGTGGGCATACTCTGGACCTTGTTTTATCCTATGGTCTGTCTATTTCTAACTTGTCGTTAAATGATGCTATTTTTTCAGATCATAAGCCCGTGCTTTTTGACATTGCTGTGCCTTGTGGCCGTATGAAATCTTGTGTTTCTGCATGTAGTCGTCGTGTTGTAAACCAGCTCACTGCTGCCCGTTTTTCCGCCATTATCGAACAGAACTGCGGAATTCCGGATTCTGTATGTTTAGATACAGAGATGCTTATTCCTGGTTTCTCTCTATTTGCCAGAGTGCTTTAGATGAAGTGGCCCCATTGAAGCTCAGGAAACCTAAAATTAAGCTACAGCCTTGGTTAAATGACACAACTCGTGCTGCCAGATGTGAATGTCGGAAAGCTGAACGTAAATGGAAAAAAGACAGATTACAGGTGTCTTTTCAAATGTTAAGGGACTGTTGGCATCTTTACCAGGTAGTTGTGAAACATGCCAAACAAGAGCACCTATCAAGGATAATTTTGTCAAATTGCCACAAGCCTCATATTTTATTTAATACTATTGATAAAGTTTTAAATGCCCCCCAGGTATAATACAGGTATTGAGCCTTCACCTGAGGTATGTGAGGAATTTTGTAGGTTCTTTGTGGATAAAGTAAACAATGTTAGGGCCCTCATATCACCTCCAACCTTTGACCCTTCAGTCTCTGTTCCTTGCTCGACTGCCTTGTACCAGTTTGAGCCGGTTACTTTGTCTTTGCTGTATGAGACTGTTAGTCATCTGAAGCCCTCAGGATCTCCTAAAGATACCATTCCACCCCGACTTTTTAAAGAGGCTATTGCTGCCTTAGGCCCATTAGTCCTGGCTCTTATCAACAGTAGTTTATCCTTAGGCATTGTTCCTAAATCTTTTAAACATGCCTCAATTCAACCACTGATCAAAAAACCTGGAGTGGACCCCACTGTGTTATCTAATTTTAGGCCTATTTCTAAACTCCCTTTTTTATCTAAAATACTTGAGAAAGTCGTCTATAACCAGTTGAAAGCCTTTTTAGATGAAAATAATATTCTCGAGATCTTTCAATCTGGTTTTAAACCTCTCCACAGCACAGAATCTGTATTGTTGAGGGTGTTTAATGACATTCTTTTGACTACAGATACAGGAGATCATGTGATTTTAATGCTTTTAGATTTAATGGCTGCTTTTGACACAGTGGACCATGATATTTTAATTTCTCATTTAGAGCATTGTGCTGGTTTTCATGGCACTGTTTTGAAATGGCTTAAGTCTTACTTGACCCAAAGGTCTTTTTGCGTAAATCTAAATGAGTTTGAATCATCCCCTGTTCCGTTAACATGTGGAGTTCCACAGGGTTCAATTTTAGGACCTCTGTTATTTTCATTGTATCTGCTCCCCCTCGGAAGCATTCTCAGAAAGCATAAAATTGCTTTCCATTGTATGCTGATGATACTCAGATTTATATGCCTTTGAAACTCAAGGAAGCAAACTCTTTACAGACCCTGATTGAGTTTCTTGATGATATTAAAGCATGGATGGCTCTAAATTTCTTGAATTTTAATGAGAAAAAGACAGAGGTGATTGTTTTTGGCCCTAGCGTCCCGGGTGGATCTTCCCCTGTGGACGTGGGGTCATTATCACAATATGTAAAGCCATCTGTCACAAATTTGGGTTTTATTATGGACGAGAATTTTAAATTGGAGGATCAGATCAGTGCAGTGGTGAGATCTAGCTTCTTTCATTTGAGGCAGCTGGCGAAAATAAAAAATATACTATCGAAGAAGCATTTTGAAGTGTGATCCATGCTTTTATTACCACTAGACTGGATTACTGCAATGCTTTATATGTTGGTGTTAGCCAGTCTGCTCTAGCCCGTCTGCAACTGGTTCAAAATGCTGCTGCACGCCTATTGACGGGATCGCGAAAGAGAGAGCATATTAGCCCTGTTCTATCCTCACTGCACTGGCTGCCGGTGTCTTTTAGAGTTCATTTTAAAATCCTTTTATTTGTTTTTAAGTCACTTCATGGCCTTGTCCCACCTTATCTTTCCGAGTTGCTGCACGTACATACTCCTTCCTGGTCACTCAGCTCAGCTGATCAGCTTTTCGTGGATGTGCCAAGGACACAGCGGAGGTTCAGAGGAGACAGAGCCTTTGCTGTGGCAGCTCCAAAACTCTGGAACGCTTTGCCAATAGAGATTAAACAGGCCTCTTCATTGGCCACGTTTAAGTCTGCTCTTAAGACCCACTTATTTCGTTTGGCCTTTGATTAATAGGAGCGGCTGTCTATTGAAATTTGTAATTTATTTATTTCTAGGATAAATTATGCTTTTTATTATTGGTTTTATTTGTGTGTATTATGTTATTGATTTATTGTTAGGATAAATTATGCATTTTATAGTTGTTTATTTGTGTGTAAATTTTAAATTTTAAATCTTTTATTTTTGTAAATTTTAATTTTCTCTTGTCCAAATGTGTCTTATGTACAGCACTTTGGTCAGTGGTTGCTGTTTTTAAAGTGCTTTATAAATAAACTTGGCTTGGCTTGGCTTGGCTAAATAGGAACAATATTCACACATCTGCCCTTTCTTGAAAAGGTTTGAACTAAAATTGATGAAACTTTGTGGAAATAATCTGCAGAAATCCAAAAACATATGATTTCATTTTCAAGGTCAAAGATCAAGGTCACCAAAATATTTCAAAATTTATTAGAAGTTACAGTTTTTAAAATCCAATAATTTTCTATTTTTGTGACCCAGTAATTTTTGATGGAGTACTGGGTGGTATCTACAGTATGGGTGGGTGAGATATACGCTCTTCTGAGGGCCCTTCTAGTTCACAATAGAACAAAGAAAAAATATAAATAAAAAGTACCATTTAAAGAAAAGTCAGTTCAAATTTGATTTTGACATCTCAAAACAGCTGAGACAGTTTCCATGTTTCCCTACTCTTTTGTAAACATCTGGTAACAGAGCAGCTGCAGGACTGCCAGAGGAATGTTGTCCCATTCTTGTCTGATAGATGATTCTAGCTGCTCAACAGTCCTGCATCTTCTTTGTCAAAGTTTTTAGTTGGTGAAAAGTCTGCAGTTCAGCACTCAGAGTCTAATACTACAAAGCCATGCTGTTGTAATACCTGTTTGTACTGATGGTGCCTTTCCAAATGAGCAAGCTGTTTCCTGTTACTACCACTTTCTTTTCCGGACATTTGTTGCCCCATCCCAACTCTTTTTCAGATGTCCTGGTGCCATCAAATTCGAAATAAGCAAATGTTCTCAGTTTAAACACTTGATGTTTTCTATGTTCTATTATGAATAAAATATGGGTTTATGAGATTTGCAAGGTCTTGCATTGTGTTTTTATTTATATTCTACACACTGTCCCTCTTTTTGGGAATTGGTGTTGTACTTAAAACAGTTTATAAAGACTTTATTATTATATCTTCATAAAGGTACCAATAGTAGGTTATATGCTTCTTATATGTAAGAAACTTGGAAAATTAAGTTGATCAACAAAAGTAACCCAGTAAAAACCATCAGAGGCAACTAGAACAGCTAAAAAGTGAAAACAGAAATGAGAACAAACACATACCTGACTTGGGATAAGTGACAGCAAACACATCAGTGTCTTCCACACTGAAATTTTGGGCATACTCCAAACTCTCCATGGTGTGGGCCTCAGGGGGCAAGAGGAGACCATGGTAATTAATGTACTCAGTGGTGGACATGACTGTTCCCTGGGTTAGTGGTTCTCCTATACTTTGCTCCTGTCCTCAAACAGAGACTTTCTCCTGTTACTTAGTTAGTGCCCTTTCCCTGAGCTCCTCCTTATTTAATAACCTAGCTGGAAATAGTGGGACCATTTTTCCCTAGTACGTATACCTTTATGAAAGGGAACTTTGTCCTCTAAACTGCTTTTCTAATTTAGAGGTTGGAGCCAAGACCTGGTGACTACAAGTTGTCTGTCCTTGGTTTTTAGTAAAACTCACTTGAATTAAAAAAATGAACAGTGTTATGCTGTAGACATTGTATCTCTGCCACTAATTGGACTAAAGCTGGTCATGCTCTTTTTAATTTTGTAGGGTTGTAACCATCAAATTTCCTCCTTGTTTCTGGGAACGTATCCTTACATTATTCCTTATTTATTAAATAAAGTTGGTGTTATTCCTTGTTAATAAAATGCTGGGCTTGATATGGTGGTGGCTCTAGGTGACCACTACAGAGTTAATTCCACCATGATCCGAGAGTCACCCTCTAATTCCCATTGGAATTTGCAAAAGCACCAAACTAACACCACTGTGTCAGCAAGCTCATACAAGTGTGTGTGTGTGTGTTTGTGTAATAGGAAACAGCAAAGGCCATTGTGACTTTTATACAGTGAGAGCTTTATTGCACTCTAAGGGCAGCAGTTGAGAGAGGGAGAAAACACTGAGACAGTATGAGCTGAACTAGCAAAAACAGGGGTGACAGAGACAGATATGGGGTATAATGACAGCAAGGGCGTAGGAAGGAGTTTACTACTGGGGGGGACACATATCGGAAACCTGACAGATCCGTAAATACTCGGAGCAAAGCATAAAAAATGCCATTTGATCTTTTACTTTCTCCTTTTTCAAATGTATATATGTAAATGTATAATATATATATATATATATATATATATATATATATATATGTTTTATAATCATAAGATGTGGACAAACCACCAAACAAAATGGCTTGAGTCTTTTATGAAGCATAATGACCATGTCATTCCAGGCTGTAGGGCTTACTTTATCAGCTGGCCGCACTGGTACTAGTACAAAGGAGTATTAGGGCCACATTGAGGAAAAAATAAATTGTGCATTTTGAGAATAAATTCAAAATTTTGAGAAAAAAGTCTAAATGTGCAGATTAAAGTCGTTTCAAGTCAAACAACTGCCACGACACGTCTGTTATACCCTCCAGAATGTCTTGTATTAAGAGTTAGTGAAACTATACTTTAGAATTGGTTTTAGTAACAAGGAAATTTCTCTTTTAGTACATAAACACGATGTAGTGATAAGTATGAGGATGTTAAAGAGAGAGTGCAGAAAGCTGCATCTGCTCAGAAGGAAAAACCACACAAACTGGCAATGGTTAGATGCAAGGATGGCTGCACCTTCGTACAGTACAGAGGGGACATATAAAACCACAAGACACAATAACACAGCTGATCAAGTTGTTTCTACCCAAGGCATTTTGTAGAGAGTGTAGCAGCTGTGGCCGTTATTTGACTTGAAATGACGACTTCAACGATTTTGACTTTATTTTCAAAATGATTTATTTTTTTCTCAATGTGGCCCTCACACTCCTTCATATACTAGCAAGCTAAATATTTCACTAGCACAAAAATAATTTAGTAACGCACAGAAGTGCAAAGTTTGATATGTTTTGTTGGTCAAAAACATTTAATAATGGTCAAAAATGCATTTATGTAGGCTGACTGGCAACAGAACTGGTTCTTTAATTTAACAACATTCTGACATGAAAGAATCATCACAGATAATGTAATGAACAAATTATTCACTTTTTAATATCAACTTTAAGTTAAAAAAAACAGCTATTAAATTATGCCTATTCAGTTTGAAACTCCAATCTAATAAATCAAAATAAATATCAATAAAAATAATAATAACCAAAAGAAATAAATAAAAGTGATACCTCTCACATTTAATAGACAACCTGTGTGCCTCTTTACAGCCCTGCATTTAGCCAAACAAAAGATTAAAAACATTGGCGTAAGCAGAAGAGCCAAAATGATTTTTCCGCCTCTCATTTGAAATTCATTGCAAATTGACTTCTTGTCCAGTAAGTAAACTTTATCCTATGTATGAAAGTAAACTGAGAAACAAGCCATATTCATGGTAACATTCCCGACAGACCGTTTTACCTCATTCAACGAGTTTCTGATTTCTGCCGCTGTCTCCGGCTCCCAAACACTGTTCAGAGGGGGGCGGGGGGAGCGCAGTGGCATGACGCTATGTTGCGCCTTCAAAATAAAAGCACGTGAATTAAAAAATTTTCTCCTCCTCGGTGTAATTTTTGGGTGGGAGAAATGCGCCTGTCCCCAATATTGGGGGGGGGGGGGGGGGGGGGGGGGGGTACTACACCTATGCCTACAGTAAAATGTAAGTTAACCTCCTGCCTGCAGTTCACACAAACATGAAGAGTGATTTCTTCCATCTGACTTAAGTCTTTGCTGTAATCTCTTCAAAGATGAACCCTGTTATAGATATGAAGCAGGCTGGGAGCATCATGGAGGAAAGTGCTATCATTTCTCCATCAGTAAAAACTCCTGGGAGGAGAGCAGAGCTGACTGTAGAGCTAAAGGAGGAGACTTGGTTAAGATAGAGAGTATGAAGGAGCAGGTACGAAATACTCATGTTCTCCCATTTTTATCTCTCCTTTATGTTTCACCATCTTATAATGGAAACATCTCAGAATAATTTTTGACACATTTTCCTCTTCAGAAATTCCTGGAGAAAAGATTGAGAAAAATGAACTGAAGTTCTGGATTGGACTGAAACACTCTGCAGAAGAGGACAGATGGATTTGGACAGATGGATCACCACTGAACAAAAGGTTTGATTGTTGATGTTTTACTTGTACATTATGTGATGTATTGGAACAGAAACTAAATTGGCTCTACGTCAACCAGCTAACTTTTTATTTTTTAGATTTGGAAAACTTAGAAAAAAAACAAAGTAAAAAATTGAAAATCTGTCTGCAACATTCTGTAGCCCTTTGCCCAATGGATAATCATACCAAGTTTCAGAAGACTTGGCCAGCAAAATAAGGGAGGAGTAGCGATTGAAGTCAAACATCAATCTACAGTATTTTTTTAAAAAGTTGAAAATTTGTAAATATATATATATATATATATATATATATATATATATATATATATATATATATATATATATATATATGATCAGCCTAAATCCCACAGAAGTGGATCGGATCGGATGCAGGAGGAGAAACTTCATGTGGATGATATGTGCAGCAAACTCCAAGTGGCAGAGAGAAAACTCCAAGGGCTGCAATCCAAGCTCCAAGACATGGAGGAAAAACAGGAAAACCTACAAGTAAAGTTGAATGAAGCCATGGAAAGAAATAGAGACATGGTGAAAGAGAAGGAAGAGCAGTATGCAGTATGCACAGAGCTGCAATCCAAGCTCGAAGACATGAAAAAGAAAATGATGGCTTGCGAGAAAAGTTTAATGAAGGTGTCTCAAGAAACACACACGTGCTTATACCGCAGGAACAACAGCATGCAAAATGTACAAAGCTGAAAACAAAGCTGGAAGAAATGAAGGAAAGAAACAAAAGCTTGCAGGAAATGCTTGATCAAGCATTGGAAAAAAAGTAACAATTCTAAAAGAGAAGAAAGAACTGAAAATGAAACACACAGAGGTCAAATCAAAGCTGGAAGACACTGAAAAGAAGCACAGGGTGGTGCAGGCCAAATTGGAGGACATGCAGAAACAAAATAAAGCCCTGCAAAGCAATGCAGATGTCTTCAAAGAAAAAGAAGCAAAGCACAGAGAAATGCTCCACAAGATGGAAGAAAGGCACAAAAACATCAAGTGCAAACTCCATGAAATGGAGGGAAAAAACACACAAGTGCTGAAGGAGAACGAGCAACTGGGCAAATTGCAGAGACAGCTGCAAGATGTTCTCCAAGAATCTAAAAAGAGGAACAGAGAACTTGTGGAGAAATGCAAAACACTGGAGCAACACAAGGATGATCTGGAGAAAATGTATGCAGAGCTGCAGAACAGGATGGAGGGTATGGTGAGCAAAAATGCTGAAATGGAAGAGCTGTAAAAAAAATGCTGAATGCAAAATAACAGAACTGCACGAGGAGGAGCAAGAACAACAGAAAATGCACAAAGACATCCAGTGCAGGCTTCAACAAGTGCAGAGTCAATGTGAGGACATGCAGGAAGCACAAAAAATACAGCAGCAGAAATATAACCGTCTGGAAGAAAGGCATGCAGAAAAGCATGACAGAGTTAAAGAACTTGAGATAAGGTGCACAAAGCTTGAAGCTGAGAATGCAGAAACTCTCAATGATCTGCACACCATCATCCTGCAGCACAAAGATCTGCACGAGCGCTGCCTCAAAAAGAAAAAGCGCTTCAAGAACCTCTGCTGCTTCTTCAGCTGAAACAAAGCTCGCCTCGTCTGCCACCACCTTTGAGCCATCTCCTGGACCTTGACCTCTCCTCTGTGCCTTTCTTTCTTCGAGCCATCTTCTCTATCCCTTTCTTCTCTCTCCCTCCTTATTCTTTTCCTTTCACCCCCCCAACCAGTCTCGGCAGATGGCTGCCCCTCCCTGAGCCTGGTTCTGCCGGAGGTTTGTTCCTGCTTAAAGGGAGTTTTTCCTCCCCACCGTCGCCGAGTGCTTGCTCACAGGGGATTGTTGGGTTGTTTTTTTTTTCTCTTCCCTCTCTCTCTCCTTTTTTTTGTATTTGATTTAATTGGAGACTCAAATTTTGAAAATAATAAAGGCAATCATATGCCATCTAAAATTACTTCTGTTTGTGGATGTTCACTTATTTCTTTTTGCTTACAGTTTCTGTGCAAGATTAGCCTAAATGTTTATCACACAAATATGAAAGTTGCATAAAACTTGGGGTTACCTTTTGACCAGAAAGCCAATATACCAAAACATTAGTGGGGTCAGGTTAATGATGATTAATTGGGAATTAATATAATGTGCAGTGTTCCCACTGCACATTATATTCTAAATCAAAACATGAAGAAAAATGTATAATTTTTCCAATTACTTTACAGGAAATGAAGAAAAATGAATGTTGGGCTGTTCAAAAAAAATAGCAGTGTCTGCATTTTTCTTTATAGCTGCTTCTGTTTTGGAGCTAGCTCGTCTACTATTGGTCAATAAACAGGAAGGAGCAGGATCCATGTCTGTCGCAGGGACCTGGAAGCTTGGATGGGGGCTCTGAGGGACCTGGGTGAGGCAGAGTTGGAGAGAGTCACAAATGAGAGTCTGAAAGACAGAAACATGCAGAGTGGAGGCTGATTGGCTCACACAAAGCAGAAAAGAATATGACTGGACTAGAGTAATGATGTCAGCACTGAGTTTGAAAGCCTGGAAAAATGAGGAAGTCATGTAAATAACAGACTATCAGCTGAGCAGCCAGGAAGCAGGCAGATGAGTGATTAGAGATCTTTGTTGAACTTACACATAAGCTTCATTTTCTGTCACCTGAATAAATTTGGTTCACAGCTACAGTTTTAGTCTTTGTATTAAAACAGGGATTGTAGACGTCCCAGTGTCTGTGCTGTAACGCCTGGTTCAGATGTTCTTGAGTCTTGCCTGACAAATACTTCCACATTACTATAACACAAAAACAATTCAAATGTACATGAACTAAAACTGATTATCTTTAGAAAAATAACTAAAAGGAGTAAACCCTGTCTGGAAACTATCTGGAACTTGTTTTAAAATAAAAACAAAACTAACTGATGACAAATGGAGGACTTTAATATCTCTGGTATATAGTTTATTCTTCTTTATGTACTTAGTGAAAGTATAGGTACATACTGCAGAAAATAGCTCAGAGGACTGTAACAGATTATAAGTAAAAAAAACAAACAAAGTGAATAATAAAACAGTATCCACATTAACTGAATAAAAATATAAGTATTTATCTTGCAACATAACCTTTGTCCACACCAGGACTCAACTGTGCTCAGATGATCACAAAAGCTGCTATTTGATCGGCTGTTGCTGCGATGGACCAACCAGAGTACCCGGAGAAAACATGCAACCTCCACACAGAAAGGCCTGGGCCCAAGGTGGATTTGAACCCAGAACTTCTAGCTGTGAAGCAACAGTGCTAAACACCACGCCACCCATCCAGAGAACAATGTGAAATAAACTAACACATCAACAATTTTACTGCCAATTTTACTACTAATCAAAATTGTAAAGAAGAACACAAATAAGAGTCATAAGGCAATGAGTCATGATAATTCTCAACAGCAGCCAATAAAATACAACATTGTATCCATATTATCATATTATATATTATTGCATTAGCAGTATCAGCTGGGCTGTTCAGTGAATGTGCTATGTTCAGCAACCTTTGAAAAACTGTACCAATTATTTTAATGACATTGCAAAACCAGAATATGGAGGTTCTAATGTGTTAGAGGCAGGTCAAGTTCAAGGAAAACATGCAATAAGTAATACAAACTGTAAACCATATATAGTAGTACCTCAGTAATCCCAGGCCATAACAACATAATAATATTCCAGTATAAAAATCTGGGTAATAAGTGAAATGTGCAATCATAAAATAGTGTGATTCAAATGAAAGGCAGGCTGTTTCACATGACATGAGGGGTATTCTTGTTTGGTACTGTGAGTCTATTATTGCCAGTTTGTCGGTCATGAGACCTTTAATGGGTGCTGTGGGTCTCCTGAATCTAAATTAATTTAATGGTCTGCACACTGCAGGAGTCAAATTTCCTTAATTACTGCATCCAATGGGGTGCAACGTTTGGAGCACCTTTGCTCTTCATCAGACAAGGAAATGCAGGGTGGTGCCATCTTAAATCACCTGTGATCTGTCATATGACCATGACCAATAAGAACTACTTCTTACACGAGACAAACAGCTGATAGATAATCTATAAGTAATACATATTGCCTTGGCATGAGTCTGAAAAATCAGTGGCTAGAAAGACAAAAAGGAAACAGGAACTAGTAAAACAGATATGAAACCTACTCACCCAAGTAACCACACTGTCACAAAAAAAAACAAACTGAAAATACATCCACAAAAACAAGCCCTCAATACACTCAGTCTTACACTGCCATCAGGTTATTCCATCATTAGGTGAAATAAAACTCCTAAAGAGCATTGCATTGTTAGAGCTGTTAAAGGGGCAACATTATGCACCACTTTATAGGAAACCCACAGATAGAAATCCACTTTCTATATGGACACTTATCCTATACCTTTAAAGAGAAGCCTCCCTTTGTCACAGCTCCACCACATGTTGCATATGTTGCTCTAATAGTGATTCTAAAAAGCAAATAAGAGTTAGAACAAGATTTTTTAAAAAGAGGATACAAATATGAGTGGGTGAAACAAATATGGATAGTAAGATCACATG
This sequence comes from Archocentrus centrarchus, assembly GCF_007364275.1. NCBI lineage: Eukaryota > Metazoa > Chordata > Actinopteri > Cichliformes > Cichlidae > Archocentrus > Archocentrus centrarchus. Next base: position 13,949,753 of record NC_044361.1, on the reverse strand, counting down.
TTCCATTCAATATTCACCTCTGGCTAAAGATGTGGCTACCATTATTCACAAATACTGGCACATTGTAGCTTCTGATCCTATTCTTAAGGGACACTTGACCAACCCACCATGGATTGTGTTTAAAAAAGACCCCCAATCTTAGAAACTCCTGGAGAGTGGCTGGACTCTATTCCAGTGTGGAGTTGCCCTTGGTCAAAGTTATCCCTTTGTATCCCCTTGGCTTGCTGCCTGTACGTTAGTTTTCATTAGTAGACAAGAGGGCTATGATGTCGACAAGTGCACGTGGCACCAGGACACCCTAGGTCGCAGGTCGATGATTGACTTTGTAATTGTATCACCAGAAATGCGTCCATATATTCTGGACACTTGGGTGAAGACAGGAGCTGAGCTGTCCACTGATCACCACCTGGTGGTGAGTTGGATCAGGTGCCGGGGAGGATGCTGGACAGACTCGGCACGCCTAAACTTATTGTGAGGGTGCTCTGGGAACACCTGGCAGAGGCCCCAGTCTGCGAGATCTTGAGCTCCCACCTCCAGCAGAACTTTGACAGCATTCTGAGGCAGGCTGAGGACATTGAGTCCAAATGGACCATGATCTGCACCTCCATTGTTGAGGCTGCTTCTCAGAGCTGTGGCTGCAAGGTGGTTGGTATTTGACCGCATCCCTCGAGGTATCCTGTGGGAGATGCTGCAGGAGTATGGGGTGTCTGGTCCGTTGTTGCAGGCCATTCAGTCCCTGTACAACCGCAGTGAGAGCTTGGTCCATACTGCTGGCAATACGTCAGACTTGGAGGCGGCTGGGGAGAGGGAGGCCTGGGCTTTTCTCGTTAGGCTGCTACCCCTGCAACCCGGCCCAGGATAAGCATAAGAAAATGGATGGATGGAATGATGGATAGTAATATGAAAACCCTGTGCAAGTCTAAGAATCTGTGCTCTGGCCTCAGAAATGACTGCTATACAGTACTGTGCAAAAGACTTAGTCACCCTTCATTTATTTTATCTTTTGCTTTGAAGCAGCCAATCTTTTGGGGATTAAGTGGTCATAAACAGTAGTTCTTGAGGCTTTCTGAAAGCCTTCTACAGTTTGTCTTAAAAACTTGAAGCTTTTTCGCTCATTTTCAGTCAAGTCAATATAATTGATCATTTTCAGAGGAATGTTTTTCACTTAACACTGACCTATGATTCATTCAATCATTTAAAGGCATCTAACTCAATGAATGAACATGTGTTGTGTCAATTCGTAACAGGCAACCAATTTTAAATTGTCTTTAGATACATTGTTACTGGCAGCCTGTCACAAAAACATATCATTTGTTCCTATTTCTTTAGCTAAATCTATTAAGAATGCCAACGATAACACAGTTTGACAGGCATAAAATAGTATTTTGCACCAATAATTTGATTCCCAAACAGCTATTAGTGGAAAACTTGGCATATCTCGGCATGATGTGCAGTGTGTTCTCCCATCTGAACTCGGACCCATTCTGTAAGTGCGCTCTCTTTCTCCCACTCTTTATTATATGTTTTCTATATTTTCCCCACTTACTGGAGCTCATTCTGATCCTTCCTCCTCACTCTGGGCTGTTACGAGTGTTTGTTTGGGTGTGCGCCCGGTCAACTTGGGCAGGAGCAATAAACAGGAAATGGGGGCTTGGAAGGGACAAACTACCTACCACTCGCCGAGAGATATTCAACGAGTTTCACTTGGAAAGAAAGTCAAGCCCAAATAAGCAACTTAACATTCAAAAACAAGCCCAAAAAACCGCAACCCACAACTCACGAGATTTGCAAGCAACTTTAGAAAAAAACAAGCCCAAAGCCGCTTATAATAAGCGGACTTGGCAACACTGAATGGAACCCTATCATTCGGGACGTGTCCTTCCCAGAATCTGAGCCTCAACTAGAGATTGGCCACATACATAGTCATTTTGTTGTCTGGTACACTGACTACAGATGAATGGTGATTTACAAAAATATAAAATACTGCAAAATATTTAATTGATATTTAAATATTTAATTAAAAATATTGTCATGTTTCAATAAATCACTGCATCTATTTCCCAGTTTCCTAGAAAAATATAAAGAAATGAAGGGTGGCTCAAGTCTGTGGCACAGTGCTGTATACAGGCCTTGATTTTGTATTTGCTACTCCAGATCTCTGTGTCTTTGTTTCAGATGGTGGTCAGTCCAGGCTCCATGGCAGAGAGAAGCTCTCACCCTCCAGCTCTTTGGAAATCACCGATATGAATCGGGCCAGTTGCTCTGAGCTGAAGTGGTTTTTCCAGTCTCCAACAGTACCTGACACAAAAACACCAAGATGGAGTCACATAAACAAAACAACAACTCCTGATGTGAACCGAAATCTACTCTGGGAAAAAATCTGACTATACAATTTTAATAACAAGCATATCCAGATTACCATACTATATTTGATTACAGTAGCTTTTCAACCGTGTCATAATGTAAGATATAAAACCCCACCTTTCCTTAGGAAAGGAGACTTGTCGCTGTCCATGTACACATTGGGGACCAGACTGAAGTTGGACATGTTGTTAGTCTTCATTGTCGTGAAAGAGCAATGCTCTGCTATCTTCTGGATGACTTCTTCAGTCAGATTACGCCCCAGGAAATCTGAGATACGCCTGAGAGATGCAGGCAGGTCCTGGAAGAAACACAGTTGTTAAATTATATGAAACTGTGGGTGTTTCTAAAGTTTAGCTTTTAATGAAAGCTCATGAACCCATTTTATGAGAATATTTTGAAAGTATGATGCCTATGGAAGGGAAAAGAAGAGGGGAGCAGGAGATTAACAGACGGATTAAGACTGCGGTCATGATAAAGAGCAAGCTGAAAAAAAGCTGCCCATTTACCAGTTATCTATGTCCATACGCTGACCTATGATCAGGAGTTTTGGGTACTAACCAAAAGAATGAGATTGCGGATACAAGTAGCGGAAATGAACTTTGTCCAAAGGGGGGCTAGCTTCTCCCTTAGAGATTGGGTGAAGACTACAATTATTCAGGAGAGGCTCCGAGTAGAGATGCTACTCCTCCACATTGAAAGGAGTCAGCTGAGGTGGTTTGGGCATCTAACAAGGATATCTCCTTGGTCCCTCCTGGGTGTGGTGTTCTGGGCATGTCCTGCTCTGGGGAAGATCCAAGATAAGGTGAAGGGATTATATCTCTTGGTTGGCCTGGGAACACCTCAGTGTTCCCCTGGATAAGCTGAAGAAGTTGGCTGAGGACAGGAAGGTCTGTGTTTCTCTGTCTCAGATAAGTTGGAGTGAATGAATGGATGGATGGATGGATGGGCATTGAAAGGTGAGATGTTTGAGTGGCTGAAGCAACATCTTTGAATTTCTGGCAAGACAAAAGTCTGGGCTTTGTTAGTTGGAGCCCTGTAGAGAAACAGTGGGCAAATAGTGTGTCCTAAAACACAATATTAACACAGGTAAATAACAATATTTAAACAACCCTTTCTGTCTGGAATGCAGCAGATATAGTGACAATGCAATGTTATAACATACAGTGTGTCTGGCGATTTAGTCACATAGACATGTAATATTTAGAGCCTACTGGAGCCTCTGTCCTTTCAGTGAAAATAATGAAAAACGATGTTCACACAAAATCTGTGTTTTACCTGAACCATTTCTTCATACGTAATGTACATGATTCTGTCTCCTAATGCACTGTTTCTCCAGCTCTTCATGTGGTCGGTCCATTTTCCACACAACACTGAAAATAAAAGTGACAGTTACACAGGCAACCACTGTTCTACTCTAATATAAATTGCAAATATTGATTTTCTTGTATGCCCTCAGCTGGGAATAATAAAAGCCTTAAAGCCCAGATAAGATGTCTGACCTTCACCCTCTAGAAATTTATCCATGAACTCATCAAACGTTCCTGGATCCTCAAGGAAACCGGCCATCTGATGGAAGTAGTATGAAGACACCATGATGTCCTTTGGGTTCCTCATGACATAGATCACCTACAGCACAAATACAAGACACAAAAACATACTGAGTCTAAGTCTTTCATAAATAAAGTTACAAATAGGGATATTACACAGTTATTGCCTTGGCTTTAGAGGTGTAGAAGGAAGGGGGCATGAGGCTGTAGGGAAAATGTGTGACCAGCGCCCTTGGAGATGCCAGCTTATCCACCACTAGAGCCAATCTTTTCTCTTCCAGCCATGGGACTCTGTCCCAGTTAGGAATGGTATGGATGGGGGTCAGATCCCCCCCATTTAGCACCAGTGGGAGTATCTCCTGCATCCAGATTGTACCTAAAGAAATAATAAAATAATAAATCAGTATGAGCTTCAGGCCCTCAAGTGTAACTGAATTAAAAACAAACACAATTCTGTAATGGTAATCCAATGCTGCATGCTAGCTACATTCTCCCCTGACACCACCTTGCAGTCTCATATCTCTTTCAGATTGGACCGTAAGCATAAGATGTAGTCCACCTCTGTGCACCTTCCTCCACTCTTATACATCCCCTGTGCTCCTCCCTGTTCTTGAAATACTTGTTCACTGCAAATCATTTCCATCATTTTGCAAAATCTTCTACCATCTGTATTTTTCTCCTTAACATCATACCTACCCGACACTTCCTTGTCACCCCTGCCCAACAAAGACATAAAGCACAATAAGTAGAATTAAGTAAAACTGTATTTTACATGTTGCATTTTATATATAGTAAATAGCCTATATAATACTGTAGCGATTCTCTTAGTTAGAGAGCGTGTTGATGTTGTGGGATTTCGGACTGTTCGGGAGGTTCGTGAAGGCAGCATGGAGAGAGAAAAAAGACCGAGAGCTTGCCTGTGTGTGTGTTGCTGTTCCGCTGTTGTAGTTGTGGTTGGCGTGGCTGTGGCCTACAGCAGCCGTTTTTCTGCTGCTGAATATCGCCGACTGTGGAAGTGTGTTTACAACGTTACAATACTAAATTAAAGCCGCAAGCGGCGTTAAAGGCCCTCGCCGCCTGTGCGCCCCCAAACCCCGCGCAAGCCGCCTGTGAGCCCCCACAAACCCCCAGCAACCCACCTACAAGCTCCGCAAACCCCCAGCCAGCCGCCTGCGAGCCATGCAAACCCCCAGCGAGCCACATGCAAGCCTCACAAACCCCCAGCGAGCCCTTTCTTTTGTAAAAACCGAGTTACAGCTGTTATTGCACGCCTTTCCAGTAGGTGGCGCTGTAACTGGCATTCAATAATGTCGTGCGTGTGTTCAGGAGTCGATCCTTATCACACTTGTGAAGTTTGGTGCAGTTTGGACAATGAGTGTTTAAATTACAGGAACTTCCAGTTTCCACTAGGTGGCGCTGTCACCGTCATTAATGGAGGTGTGCAGGGGTGGGTCCTTATCACAGTTGTGAAGTTTGGTGCAGATTGGACAATCAGTGTTTGAATTAGAGCAACTTCCTTGTTCCACTAGGGGCGCTATAGCTGCATTCAATAATGTGACATGGATGTGTGCAGAGGTGGGTCCTTATCACACTTGTGAAGTTTGGTGCCAATTGGACAATGAGTGTTTGAATTAGAGCAATTTTCTGTTTCCACTAGGTGGCGCTATATCTGCATTCAATAATGTCATATGGATGTGTTCAGGGATGGGTCCTTATCACACGTGAAGTTTGAGGGCAATCCGACAAAGTATATGAGAATGAGAGGCAATCGAAATGTCATGGCGAAGGATGGAAGCACCAGGCCACCAGGGCCACGCCCCTCTGCAGCGTAACATCATCATGGACTTTACTGGAAATGTTTGTGGTCAAGATACAGCTCAAAAGACGTGAATAAAGTGTGTAATGCAGAAATGTTAGGTTTTCCATTGAAAATGAATGGGGAATTGGGGGCGTGGTTATGGGGGCGGGGGTTGCAAAATGAGGCATGGGTCTGAATGAGTTTTTTGATCGGGGTCATATACAGAACGTGTAATCCAAATTTCATAATTCTAGGAGTAACTAAAATCTTGGAGCTCCATGTAAATTTTAGTTTGATTATGTAGGGGGCGCTATTGCAGGAATTGCCATTGTTTCTCCATTTATGGATTCATGGTGGGTCTGTACATAAGTTATTAAAGTTTGGGAGAAATCGGGCAAAGCACGCAGGAGTGATGACAGAAAAGGTGGGCCTGAAAAATGAAATCTCCGGGGGGCGCCGTGGAGCCCCCTTTGAGAGTTTGCTCTTGGTGATAGTAAAAAACAAAATTTTTCACCAGACCTGACCACTGTAGGGAAAATGGTGACTTTTCGTGCATGTTCAGGGGGTCAAATTTGAGGTCAAAGTGGCAGAAAGAAAAAGAAGAATAAAGAATAATGAATAACGCTAACAATTCCAATATTCCGCGTTTCCAGTCACCCTCATATATACCTTTTCGGAAACGTCTCGACATGACGCACGTCCCCATGAGGTCCGGGGTCACTTGCGACCGCGTCCTATGCGACCGCACCCCTTTTTGCACCCCCCCCTTACAATTCCAATAGGCTCCTCGCCGACCCTTCGGTTGGCTCGGGCCTAATAAGAATAAAGAAAAAGAATAATGACGAACTCTAACAAAACAATTAGGCGCGTTTCCAGTCACCCTCATATATCCCTTTTCGGAATCGTCTCGACATGACGCACGTCCCCATGAGGTCCGGGGTCACTTGCGACCGCCCCCATTTATGCACCCCCCTTACAATCACTATAGGCTCCTCGCCGACCCTTCGGTTGGCTCGGGCCTAATAAATAGCTCTCACAACAGTTGAGACACGGGTCTGAATGACATGGTTAAAACCCCCATTGCCTCTTGAATTTTACCCAGGCTTACTTAACCAGACAAATTAGTTAAGGATTCAGGGGCAGATAGACCACCGTTTTTCCAGTGGCCCGAGGGTCATACAGTACATGAGCATTCAGGCTGATGGCAGACTGCTTCTCCGCCTCCCACACTAATTACATATAAATGCTCGCGTGCACCCTCTCTCTTACACACACACACACACACACACCATGACCAAAGTCTATCAACCATGAGGTTTAGTCATGATTTTTCTGTTTAGTAAAAACTCCCTGAGTCTTGGACAGAAACACTGACCTGACTTCGGGTAGGTGACGGCCATGACGTCGTCGTCTTCAAACTTGAATTCTTGCGCAAACTCCAAAACTCTCGTCAGAGTGAGTCTCTCTGGGAAGCAGAAGTCCGTGATAGCGTAGGTACATCTCCTCGGTAGCGACATTTTTGCGAGGATTAAAACAAGGAGCCGTTTCTCAATACCCAGTTTGTACGAAGTGCCGCAAAACACCCGGGACAGAAACGCGATCTTTGTAGTTTAGTGAAGTGAACGACGGGAGCCGGCTCCCGATAGTGAGCCGTTTCTTTCTTTTCGTTCGTTTCCTTTTTGTGTGTGTGTGTGTGTGTGTGTGTGTGTGTGTGTGGTGTGTGTGTGTGGTGTGTGTGTGTGTGTGTGTGTGTGTAAGCCTGTGGTGGAGCTGTTTAAGTAAAACTGAATTAAGTTCTTAAATACATCTGATTATTAAAAGTTACAACTCAGAAATAGAGGAAAGGCAATACAAATAAATTTATTTCAAAATCAGAGAACTGATCAATCTTACAACAGGCATGTTCAGATTTTATTTATTATTATTTTTTAATTTAAACATCAGGCCTTTTCAATCATTAGAAAAAATGTACTAAATGTATGTTTTTCACTACTTTTAGATAAACAAAAAGGTAAATTTGTGGGCGTAAACTATCAATGGACTGTCATTTATTTGTTATATATTAAACTACTTTGAGCATTAATGCTGGAAAACCTGTAAAAAGAAAAATGCTGTTTACGAAGTTTCACTTTATTTGTGGTTGATCTGATACAAAAGCCACATTTTCATAAAACCAACACCAGCTTAGGTAAGCCAATCATATTACAGCTGTCTGATGTCACCACCACAGCTCTGCAGCTTCAGCTGATGGACTGAAACCACACAAGCTTCACCCTGAGAACAAGTTTTTAACGACGGGTTCAAACACTCATCACAACAAACTAGGAGAACCAGTACATGTTCCAGGCAGACCACCCAACTTCTGCTCAGTATCAACAATCATTTTCAGCCATCTTGAATGTTGTATGGTGACACAGAGACTGATGTGATATCAGCTTCTGATTCAGGACAACCCCGGTCCTATCTGGACCAAAAGACCGTCAGAGGCTTCTGCTTGGGGGCTGAGGTTTAGTTAATTGCTGTGAACCCAGAGTGACAAAGAGGAACAGTGAGCACAGAGAGATGGCCCCAGTCAGCACAGCTTCCACCAGCAACACCGTCCAACTGCCCAGCAGGAAGACGTGGACAAACAACCTGAAAACAAAACGCAGAGAAACGTGACGTTTAAATAAACAAAGCAACCATTCATTCAGAGCCCATTCATCACACAAACAGAGGAATAGTGAGTTTATTCAAAATATTTCACATATTTCTTCAAACTCTGACCCATTTTCAGCTCTGTATACTCACACCAACAAAACAAGAAACTTTTCCTTGCAAGAGTTCCTAAAGATGGCACGTTATGAAGTCATTCTTTGGAGAATTTATTTTACACTTGTACAACATACAAATTTGTGTCCAGTGTTATACTGCCATCATGTGGTATACAAAGTGAAGTGTAGCCACAACACAGTCGGTTGACCTCAGACTTGCCTGCATTTTCCCTTAAGGCACCTACTGCTTGTGAAACTTTAGCAAATTCTTTTAAGTTTATTACAAACCACACTGGATCTAATAGACTTGTACTGGTGGACTGTTGCCAGCTGAATAGCTGCTGCATCTGAGTCCATACTATGTCCTCCCTGGTGAGGTCACGATAAAGGTTGAAGGACATGTCATACAAACAAGGCTTCTGCTGCCACATTTCAAATTCATTTTTTAAAGGTAAATTTAAATCCACAAACCCGCATAACTGCATAAGATATTTTTTTACCAAATAAAAAAAATATGGAAACAGTTTATTTTGATTTTGGGATCATGTTTCCTTAGTAATTATGTTTACAATAGAAAAGGAAAAGATATTGCTAAACCATTTTTGGTTCCTTCTAAGGGGGAAAAGTGGCATATAAAATAGGAAGCTATGTTTAGATTGACAGTGAAGCCCCATTCTGCCACTACAACACCAAAATCCTCTGTTTTCTATTCTTTCAAAAATGTATAATTACTATATTAAGTTAAGACATTAAATCAACAGCAGATCACTCATTAAAACAAATTGAATAATTTAAAAATAAAGCAACATTATTTTTTTCCCCAAAAGCTATTTCAGGTATTTTATGTGGTTACTAATCTTGCGACTTAATGAGATTTTATGATTTTAAGAAGGTTTTTTTCTTTGTAAATTGATAAATATAACAGGCTTTGTGTGGACACCCTTTTGGACCCCTACACCTGGTTCAGTGTTTGAAGATTCCTACTGTGGAACATTAACGGTGGAATATTCCACTCTCACCTCAGGTGGAAGTTTGGCATTGATATAAAATGAGAGTTTTCAAATGTAGTTTAAGGTTCTGTGAATACTGGATGACAGCCACAGATGAAATGCCTGGACAGTCATTGTGCATATGCGCAGATGTTGAGCCACAATACTAACAGCCACACGTGACCTGGGTAAAGGGGTCTGGGACCCAGCAATTGATTCCTGCAGAATCTTGTCAACACTGAGTGACAGTAAACTCTGGTGGTCTGGTGAAGACCGGTATCAGCTATGCAGCCTCCGGAGGATAAAACATAGCTCCAGCTGAAGGTTACAAAGCTACTGGCACAGGCGTTAAGCACTGATGCTAACGAACGTACCAACATACACGACCTGTGCTTAAAGGCAAGGTGAAAAGGAGGCTACTGCTTGGTGCCCTTCTCCTTTATCAGGTTGCTTGTGTCACCCAGATCACACGTGTGACTTTGCTGCTTTGTGTCTCTCCTCTGCGCATGCACATGATGGATATCCAGACATTTCATTTTGTCCCTGGCGATCAGGAAGAACGAATTAGAACCTCTAGAAAAGCTCCACTGTTTTTATGTAATCTATTTAACTCCCTGATGAGGCCTTGTTCACTGAAAAGAGAGCAACTGTAAGTTCTTTTATGTTTTTGATTCCCTTCTATGTTGGAATCCCAAACATTATATTTGGATGTTTTCTGTCGATCTATATTTTTCCACAATAGCACCAATCTTCCTCTTGGTTTAATAATAGATATAGAAGTACAGATGAGGGCACACTTATTTGCCCCCTTTAAAAAAAATTTTATATCAATCTCGAGCTTTAGCAGCTCTTTTTCTCAAGTCTAAACTGATTTCTGTTGTTTTTGGCTTGCTGCTTTTCTCAAGTGACAGTTCAAGTCCTTGCTGCAGTTTTTATCCTGTGTGTAAATTGGAAGGCAACCCTCAGCTTTGACTTGATTTTACAAGCTTTGCACATATGGCTGTCCATTAAGCATGAAGCTAAAGCCAGCATGTGGTCATAAAGGCAGGAAAAGGGGAGACTGGCTCTGTGGGAAGTGTAATTTCTCTGTGCTGTATTGTGGTTGTTTGATTTTACTCCAGATACTGTGTTAAATAAAACAAAACTTAAAAACTGTAAGGTCAGTGTTATATCCTTGATATGCCCCCACAGGGTAGTTTAAATATAATATATATATTCTTGCAAGTAAAATAACAATTTTAACTTGGTTTTCACATATATCTGTGTTAAGAATGGCAACATAAAACATCCAAGACTTACTCCATTAAGAAGGCCTTGTAGACACAGAGAGCCAGCAGCACAGTTACAGGCAGCCTGAAGCTCTTTGGAAGGTCGTAGCGTGTAAACATCCACACCACTGATGCCGTAGCAATGTAATGGACCTTTATGCAGAAATAACCTCAAGTTAAAGTTTATATGTTTCTTTTACATATACGGTACTGAGCATATTCACATTCACATTATAACAATAGAGATAATGGTAATGTTAAACAGAGAAAGGGGAGAGGGAATTAAGTAGTTTAAAGTTCACATCCATCTGAACATGCAGAGAAGAACAACTGTTTTTACTGTGATACTTTCTGCAAAACTGCTATAAAGATGATTTAGTGAACAGTATGAAATGTTAATTTCACCAATGGTGAGATGGGAGTGGAAAAACAAGCACAGTCAAGGGCATGAGATACGTGAAATAAACAAGAGAGAAGAGCAGTTACTCACCAAACTAATGTTTGAGTCAAAGCTCATCTGGACGTATTTCCAATCAAACTCAATCCCTCGGGCTCCGACCCACAGTGGAAGACATCTGAGAAACCACAGCAGGATATTAACAGTGAGATATGGGACCCGTTTTCCATTCATCATTTAAAGGATCCAAAATGAAGTCAGTGATCCTGGATCAGCAGATCTAGGTTACAGCAATCTGGTTTGTTCAATTCTTTAAACCATAACAAAATTACATTACCCAGGCTGATCTATCTATCGATCGATCGATCGATCGATCGTAGATAGATATAGATAGATAGATAGATAGATAGATAATAGATAGAAAGATCCTCGATAGCTCGCATGTGTCGTGTGTGTCTATTCCTCCTTTCCCCTGTCACCACCTGTTTCCCCTTCCCCCTTCTCTGTGCCTTTCTTTGCCGTCCCCTTCACCTTCATGTTTTTCTACCCAACTTTGAGCCGGCACACTGGACTTCTCTGAGAAGTCAGACATTAATCAGGTATCGCACTCAACCACTAAAACCAATTTCTCTATTTAGGAATGTAAGTAAATAATTGTAACTCGGCATCTTAATAAAAAATGAATATGCTCTTTACAATTTTTTTCAGCTTTTTTTGTAAAAATGTAAATTTGAAAATTTGTGGATCACAAAAATAATTGTATTTTAGCATTAAAAATATAATTTCACATAAAGAGCTTGTACATGGTGGTAGATTACCCATTACAGAACACTGAACACTTTATCTTTGGCGGAGCTTTTAAGGCCGTCCTTTACCACCGTGTGACTGTATCAATCATTTCCATCCACCATGTGCTCTTCCTGTCACAGAGTTCTGCCTTGTACTGCCCTCATTTCTACTGCTGTCTGACTTTTCAAAATAAACAAAATGAGGGCAGTACAAGGACGATTGGTTAAGCAACACTGTTTAAGTTTGTCATATAATGCTGTTTACATTGATTAAAACTTCTCCGGAGCATGTTTGACCCACGGATATGTCGCCGTGACAGCATATTAAATTATTTGATTGTGCTACAACGAAAATTGGTGCACAGAAAATGGGACACTGGTGTTTAGGTGTGTAGGACATGTTGATAAAGTGAAGCGTCAGTGCTGACCTCGACATCACAAGTTCTGCCGTTGCCCAGCCCATGGCAGCCACCATGATCTTGTACTCTCCTTTTCCGGCATTACGAGACATAACGAGATGGAGACCCAAAAGGTCTGCCAGGTCCACTGTGGCTTTCATAAATTCCTGAAACACAAACAAGCACATTAGAGTCTAATGCACAAGCTAGTATTCTGTATGCTTTCTTTTCTCATGTCATTACTGTGATTAAATGCTCACCCCTATAAAGTCATATGCTCCTGCTCCTCCTTCCCATGTGGGAAAAAATGTAGCTAGAAAGAGCATCTGAAACCCAAAAGATAAGGAAACTTTACATAAAGAAGCACATAGCATTTAAAGTTTGTACTTTTTCTGCCACAGCTTAGCCTCTACAACTATGACGGTCTCACCTTACAAAGTTGGACAAACAGGTACGTTGCTCCAGCTTGGACGCATCTCCAGAAGGCATTGTACTCTGAGCTAAACAGTGAACACACATTTAATGACCGGCAGAACTCTAAACACAGAATGTCAGCAATAATGGAGAGAGGAAAGCTCTGTGTATGCCTTTAATGCACATACTGCCAAATTTAAGAGCACACTAGACAGGTCTAAGAGGATTATGTGGACCCTCTCCCAGACCGCCAGCATTTCTAAGAAGATTATTAACATTGACTTCCCCGTCTGGCAGCATTTGTTACCATAAAGAAGGAGTACATGAAAGAGGTGTTGTGAGCCCATGTTAAGTGTTGTAATCATATTAAAATATTATACTATAAAGCATTATTGACCATTATTGTTGCAGCTAACAGATTCAGACAGACACTTACAGGCCGCTGCACTTGTAGGTTATAAAGTAAGGAAAATAAGCCAGAGCAAAACAGTTCCCAAAGTGAAAAAGTGTCATGATGTCTTGCCACGAAATGCAGCTTCCTGCAAAGAAAGAAAGACAGAGGCAATTATAAAAGACTGGGTCTCACTGGGGGGAAACAACTGGATTAGTTTAAGTTAATCAAATCAACTCGTGTTATAAACCAAGCCAATCCCAAGTTCCTAGAGTCAGAGGCTGCCTTTAAATTTACAAATGAATGTCTTCAATTATATTTCATATTACAGTGACTTAACACAGAGAAGCTGCACATACCCACATCAGACAGAATGTTTGAATGAGCTTGCTCGCTGCCTTAAATTATTATCGGTTACTGTTTATTCACAGGAGCTTTATTTCCTGTGACTGAGTTTTTTGGTTCATTCAGCACCATTTCAAATCTAAACCCGTTACTTAATTTTATACTGCAAACGCATTTTACATATCTGTGTTAATAACTGCTGCGCTGACACTGCAGAGCTGCGGGGTCCTGTCATAGGGAGTGAGTACACGGTAGGTTAGCCGGCGAAGCTACATTCCCGTTCACACGGTGCGGACACGCCGCTACATCTAGCAAACAAAGCCACCGGTACCTTCTTTCCGTATGTGATAATTACTCATCCAATTCAGTTTTTCCTTTTTCCGTGACAACAGCTTTTAAAAAAGAAAACTTACTGCGTTTTAAAGAGCCCGTCGGGCGACCTCTCCAACTGAAAGAAAAACGGAAGCACGCTTAGCACCACCTCGAAATGCATCCGATAGTGTAATACCTTCCTGTAGGAACGCGACAATTTGTTCCGGGTGACTTCTGTTTTAGCAGAGGCGCAGCACAGAACTGTCTGTGCCCCCACGGCCACTACAGAGAAAAAGAGAGAGACAGCCGTGCTTTTGGTAGCAAATGTAAACTTTTTAAATATAAAGCTGCCTAATGTTTGAGGCACCTTCATCAAAAATCAACTGTAAGAAGAGAGGGTGATCTACTGTCCTAGAAGGACCCTGCTGTTATGTTATTAAGAGGACTAGAGTTGATATCAGAGCAAAATTAACTAAATAAAAATTACTCATATAATGCTAAAAGTGCCTTCATATTGTCAAGGGAAAATGAATTGAGGAAAGAAAATAGACTTTAACCTATTTCTTTAACCTGGAAAGACATCAAGGAAAGCTTAATTTAATCCAACACTGATTTTCCAGTGATGTAAAAGATGATCCAAGTAGAACAGCTCTGGCTTTTAGAGAGATCTATACAAAACCAAATACTGTCATCAGATAGCAACTCTGTTTTTCAATTCTCTGAAAATTTTATATCAATGCCAATTCTCTGAGCAATGTTACTGAAATTAAAAAAGCAAAATTTTTTGTTTGCTAAATAATTTCATGTATTTCTTCATAGTTTGGACGACTTTACTACAATGCAGAACATTTTTAGATAATGAAAAAACACTGATTTAGAAGGTGTGTCCAAACCTTTGACTGGTACTGTATGTGTATGTGAACCGTTCTGTGTGAATCTGAACCTGAATGAAAAATGAAAACTGACTCAGATTTTTCCCTAGGTTGGGATGATGTACTGTTTGGTATACACAATGTCAAGAGTAAAACAACGGAAATATATGTCAGAAATCTGATAATAATTTAAGGGAAATACCACATAGACAAAGCTAAATTTACTCACTCAAACCCTGCTTTTTTTAAATTTCAAAAGGAAACTGAACAATTCCTTAATGTTAATGTTGTATGAAGCCTAAAAGTACAGTATTTTATTTTAAACTTTTTTTTCTTTTTAACACATTCACTTATCAAGCAAAAGGTCACTGATTAAATTCCAGCCAGAGACCCAACCCCTTTGGTGTCGTGTGTGTTAAGGTGTTAAGTCATGCTGGATCATTTTGTCACATCTGACACTAGCTCATGATTTTAACAACTGCTGACAGCTAAGTGATTCTTAGCCTGTTAGTTGTGCTCTGCTTCCATTTCCTTTAAAACATTTATCAGCAGCTGATATTCCTCAGTTTAATTTATCTTCTTCTCCTTCCCTTTCCCTTGTCGATGCTGCAATTGAGCTTTCATTGGGAAAGACATTACTCACAGTGCATATTAGCAATCACCTGGATAGAATAAATTATTGGTTCTCTAAATGTCCAGTGTGAGATGGATTACACTGTTTTCTTAATTTTCCAGGGATGAAAGTGGCTTCAACAAGCCTCAACTATTTTTTGGAATCAAAGTTCAGGCATCAACTGATTTATTCAGGTGATTTAGTCAAGAGCTTAATTACTTAGAGAGGAAAAATTCCAAACACGAACAAACTTTCCATTCCAGGCTTGCAAGGTCCCCTCCTGCCACTGGGTAGCAAATCTTTAAATTGAGGTGGTTATTGAATTTAAATGTTTTACAATAAACTCAATAAAGCCAAATACAAACAAATCTCTCATTGTTACTGCTAATGATAAGGTAAACTATGACTGAATATTGACTGTTTATTATTAGAACAGCATTTCAGCAACAAAACTAACAACTCACACAGTGGGGAAAGAGAGAGAAAGGCACACACAATTCAGCAGGTGCCTCCCGCTTGGGTCTCATACTAGCCCAAAATACAGAACATTAATGATTCAATTTACATGAAAAGCAGGGCAAACGTGGAGTATTTATATGTCTATGATACATCCTGTTTGTTTAACTTTCTAAGGGACAGATCACACAAGCTGAATGCAGGGACTTGTACAAGTCAAACAGCATCTTCAGTCTTCACTTCTCATTTCAAAGTCTCAGAGCATACTGCTGTTCTCTGAATCATAAGATACGTATATGACAAAGTGTGTTACAGTGAAAGGATTAATATATGAGCATGAAACTGTACTTGCAGTTATCTACTGATCAAATCTGTGTTAACATACAGATAAAACAAGCATTATTGTAGAATTTTACATTAAGCTTCAGTTTCATTCACTATTGATTTATTTGAATGCACACAAAGTTTCTTGTTTCTGCACAGTCTCTGGTGATCCAGGTGGTGTTCGTGTCATATTTGGACATAGTCCCACAGTGATTCCAGTGGGA
Source organism: Archocentrus centrarchus (assembly GCF_007364275.1). NCBI lineage: Eukaryota > Metazoa > Chordata > Actinopteri > Cichliformes > Cichlidae > Archocentrus > Archocentrus centrarchus. Next base: position 13,933,500 of record NC_044361.1, on the reverse strand, counting down.
TGGACAGTCTGGCAGTCCATCTTGTTGATCCGGTTTGTCTCCATTTAACCAAATCCACTCACCTCCCAGGAAGCGTAGACCAATCCAAACCTGAAAAACACAAAACAAAACCTGGAGAGTCAGTCCTGCTTGTGGAAGTCTCTGTGTGCGGTGGTTTTCTGAGAAGGCTGAAAAAAATGCAACTAAATAGTGGGGATGGCAAATGAGTCAGTTACTGACAAAAGGATTTGTTGGAATGAAATATAATAACTAGAACTAACAAAATTCAGAAAACTATAACAAACTAATAATCTAAACCAGGGATCCTCACATCCAGGCCTCGAGAGCCGGTGTCCTGAAGGTTTTAGACATGTCCCTGATCCAACACACCTGAATCAAATGGCTCAATTACCTCCTCAGTATGCGGTCAAGTTTTCCAGAGTCCTGCTAATGACTTCTATATTTGACTCAGGCATGTTGAAGCTTCCCTGATCTAAACTGTGAGCAAAGTTAGAAACACGGCAGAGATACAACAAAAACCAGAACCTCACAGAAAAAACACAAAAGACTGGGCAAATGTCCCAGGACCATGAGTGTATTTGCAAATTAAGCCAGACACAAATACCTTGATCACAGAGATTATAGTAAAGCTGACTCTGAACTGAATATTGATCTTTTTTAAATGCACTCCTTAATCTTTTCTAGAGTATCATTTTAAACACATTGGAAAAGAAAAGACATTTCCACAGCACAGCCTGGAATTTTTGCCTTTAAGAACTGAACTAGAGAAAAGATTCAAGCCACTGTGTCCAGTTTAAAATGTGAAGTTGTCCAAAAAAAGAGCATGCCCTCTTCCTGTGTTTAATGCAGAATATACCAACCAGTGATACATTTAAGAATAAAATACTCAAACCTCATCAGTGGTTGCTCTGTAGATCCTGTCTCTGACATAGTTGTGGTATTCAGAGACCTGTGTCAGGCTCAGGAGGTCGTATTTGCAGCCAGCACACGATGCTTTCATGGCCCTGCAGTGCATCAGGGCGTCCTCCCATGTCTTGTTCTCTTTTACCACCACCAGGTTGTCACCAAAGCATAAAAACTGAAACTGTTCAGAGCATGGATAGCCTACCCATTCTTCAGCAAATGCATCAAAAGAGCCGCAGGCTGCAGTGAGTGGCTGTCCTGGCGCCCACTTTCTGTAGCTGGATGGTAAACTACCAGTCCAGTTCCAGACCCCCCCCCCAACTCGATACAGTCCAATCCAGCCGACTTTGTCAATATGAGCTGAGTTCAACTGGGTGACAGTGGCTAGTTGACTATTGTGTTCCATACAGTACTTTACAGCTTCATTCCAGCTAAGCATAACATTGTAGTACTGGATAACATCACCTTGAGAACAGTAGACATTAGTTTTCCTTGAACATGGTACACTGTACCACATGAGATCATTTCCTACAACTGCACAGTGATTCTGTCCAGAGGCCCACTTGCTGGTCTGTGAGAGGTCATCACCTGAGACACCTTCACCAGTTCTGAAACAAGCACAACAATGATCTCAAGCTTGGCAACTCCATTTTACCGTGTTTATATAGAAAGATATGGATATTCACTTGAAGATCATTTCAAACAGGACGCTCACCTTAGATTTATAGACTTCCAGACTGAGTCATCTTCAGGATCTCTGAGTAGACCAATCCAAACCTGTGTGGTATTTTGTCCCATCAAAAATGGAATCAGAATTTTCACATTTACCTTGTCCCAAGTAACTAAGTCAACGAAACTTCTCTGGCAAACTAGTTTTGCTTTTGTCCAGCTCAATTTCGAAAAAATCATAATTTGAAACTTTGTAATTTGTCCTTCTAAGCTATGGGCAGCAATAAGTAGGAGGCACAGTGCCAGTTCAAGGCTGCACTTCGTCCCCATTTTGACAAAAAGCCGCACAGGTCAGTTTCCAGAGATCATGTTTGCTATCAGTCAGTTCATGATGTGGTCAGTGGTTGGTGAGCGGCAGTCACCCTGCTTTTATAGCAACCAGCTACCTGATCAGCATCACCTACACACACCTCACCACACCCAGCTGACCAATGGCACCTCTCCACACATTTTATTACAATTCAAATGGAGCTGTTGTCATACTCAGTCACCTTTGAGTTTGTTCTTAAAGATGCTCCCCCAAACTTTAAATCTACTGTGACACTACAAGGTTGTTTTTTTTTTTGGCCACAGCTGCTTTCATCCACAGTGGGCAAACTGATGACAGACTGGGACTCAAACCTGTGCCGCCCGCACCGCAACACAGCATATGTATCCACCACAAGTTTTTAGTTACACGATAAATAATACAGTTTTTATTCCTACTTGTGCCATTCGTGCAGACGAAGTAGTTGTAATTCTTGACTCAGGGTACTCCTGCACCTATAAGGAAAGACTGTGGAGTGGCCTACACGTGCATGGGTTTTCTGTGGGCGCTCCTGTTTCCCTCACAGTACCAAGGCAGACATGTTAGGTTGACTGGAGATTCTAAATTAGACTCATCTGTGGTTGTGAGAGTGATATTTTTGTCTGTCTCTCTGTGTTGGCCCTGTGGTGGATCAGTGATCATCTCTTTGTATTTACTTTCTTCTTGTTCCCACATTAATTGAAATCTGTGTTGCTAGTTCCTTAAAATGTTCATAAAATGGTGAAGTATCTAATAAACGATCAGACCAACTACATAAAAACCCGTGACTAACACGTGACCTGATCTCATTGTAAGTAATGGGAATCATAAAAAAACAAACAAATGCTAAGTAAATAGGGGAAGTAGAACCAGTACAGCAAAAGGCTCTGTTCTTCTGTGTTTCAAAACTTTAAGAGATTTTCTGCATTCAAATCCACCCAGTCTCTGTGCTTAGATGGCAAATCAAGCTAAGGTAAACGTCTGAATTTGAATCTTATTTAATAAGGCATGACCACATCCTTGCCCTGACCTCTGTCTCCCTGACAAGTCCATAATTTTGTTTTTTAACTACAAAAGTTCAAAAGCTAAATGACGATATCACCAGAAAGTAAAAGAGCAAAGACGTGGATCCACAGTCTCATGGGTCCATAGATTTAGCAGAACAGTTCAGGTGTTACTATGTGTGAAAAATACTTTTTCTTTATTTTCTGAACACTTTTAAACTGCATCCTGTTAAAATAAAACGATGCCTTTGGTGTGGCCAGTGGTTTTGAAATAGTGACTAGACAAAGACAACAGCCAAATATGGCGTGTGGAGGGAAAATCCACACGAATAATCATCATAAAGCTTCAGGTTTGATTTAGTTTATAAAACTTTAAAGGTCTAAAAAGTCTTGATGGTAGAATATTACACTATCAAGCTTTAGAAATGACAATCGATGGGATCACATAGACTTAGCTGTAGACAGCTGTTCTTAATTTTGATTGTCATCAGAGAAGGGAAGGCAGGACATACTCTAATGCTCTAAAACAGGGGTGGGCAATCCCAGGCCTCGAGGGCCGGTGTCCTGCAGGTTTTAGATGTGTCCCTGATCCAACACACCTGAGTCAAATGGCTGAATTACCTCCTCAGTATGCAGTCAAGTTCTCCAGAGTCCTGCTAATGACTTCTATATTTCTGGTTTCTTAGACCCTGTTTACATGAGAATGATCTGCTGTAACTATGTTGTTTTTCTGTTTCTTTTCGAAAAGTAACGCGTACAGATGGCAACGTTTCAAAAATGATCTCCTTTCACACTGAGGAGATACTGAATTCGCTGTAGTTTCCATGCCAGGCCCCAAGCTGGCGCTGTGTTCCTAGATAAATCAGGGTAGAGGTACTTTAGTGCTCAAGCCTCCCAACAAGTGGGTTCGCCCACTCAGCACTGAAGGGGTTAATCTTAAAATTCAGTTTTAATTCCATTTCATTTATATAGAGCCAAATCACAACAGACAGTTGCCTCAAGGCACTTTATATTGTAAGATAAAGAACTTACAATAATACAGAGAAAACAATCGAGACAATTTCCTATGAGGAAGCACTTGGCAACAGTGGGAAGGAAAAACTCCCTTTTAACAGGACAAAAGAGACAGTAGGAGAGAAGCTGCAGAGATGTTATAAAGACTGCATCTCTGCGTCCTGGTCTCAACCCTGGATAGTCATGTTTTGGTGGGGTTTAATAAATTTGGCCAGATTTATAGAAATGAAAACTGTTCCATTCACCGCCTGTACCAACTACAGGGGCCTGGCTAGCTACAGGATTTTCCAGGGTGTCTCCAATTCACTGAGGCCAGGCCAGATTGTTACAAGTACAGTTAGTGCTAAAGGAAGCTGAGGAATAACTAAACATCTGACAGACCAGGAATGTGCAGGAGGGACAGGAGAAGAAGCTACGCTACCGATTACTTGGCAGCGAGCTAAGCTAATATCTATGCTAAGGTAGTGAATCTCTGAAAACACACTAAGTGAATAATGTGAATATAATTTAAAAGCGATTCAGGGATTTGGTTAAAGCACCTGAAGATTACATTATGAAATAAATTGCAATAAAAAGCATAACATTTTATTTTTCCTATCGCCTATCACCATTATCCTGTAATACAATCAGATTTGCAGATGGAGATTTCCAAATTGTGCTGATTTCATGCTCTTGTTATCTGTAACTACTCTTAAAGGACAACAGCATCAGAACACATCTACCAGAGTGGAGGAGAAGGTAAGAAAAAAGTAGGAAAAAAGGGAAAAAGTCAGTACACTATACTGCTGCTGGTCTTTGAACTCATGAGTGCCTCTACCAAGAGACGCCTGCTGATTTTGCTGACACACACCTGAAGATAATCCTGTGGATCCAAACATTGCTGCTTTTGCAAGAACATCATAAGAATGAAGTTAGAGAATTAAAAATTCAAAGCAGATCCTTACAATTTTTAGTCTGGACCCTAAAAATATTTGCCTGGATTGTACACCTTTTTCTTTGCCTTCTCCCCCCAAAAAACTATTTAGAATAAGTGATTTAGAGTAGTTGGTCTTTTGTTATTAGCGCATACAAAATAAAAAATTGCATCTTCTTTCGGCTTCTCCTTGTAGGGAGCGGATCATTGGCCTCCATCTCAGGCCAGCCCAAGCATCCTCCTCTGTCACACCACCTCTCTGCATGTCCTCCTCCACTACATCCATTAATCTTCTCTGTGGAATTCCTCTTTTCCTCCTGCCTGGCAGCTCCATATTCAGCATCCTTTGTCCAATATATCCACTATTTCTCCTCTGCACACGTCCAAACAACAGCTAATTAAACATGCAGTCATAACCTTAAGTAGTGGTTGTGTCATGGTTTTACTGTACTTTACTTTTATCTGTACTAGAGAGCATTTGTAGTTTTAGATGTTTCTTCTTATATTAATGCCATTCATCAGTCTGCTACAGCTGAAAAATCTGCCAGTGTGGCTAAAATTGCCATCTCCCTCTCACTCATGCACATGCACACACACACAATCATTTGTTTTTAACCTTTAGCTTGTTTTGTTATAATGCATATTTTAAGTTACTGTGTGTCCAGGTTGCTATTAAACAAGTATTTCAGTGAAATTAGTTGCATTTTGGTTAATAAAAAGATAAAGCAGGATAACGTGAGGTTTTTCAACTTTTATTTGTCTCATATATTCTTAAGCAGAGTTACAGTAGGTCTGCCTCTCAGCTTCCTCCTTTCACTGGTGATAAAGCCTTTAAACACACCAACAGGGAGATGGATACAGTAGTTACCATAGTACTGAGCCATAACGACACATCTAAAGTGGGAGGTGGAGAGGGGCACACGGACACAAACAGTTTCACCAAACGGTCGCCTCGTAATTATAAGGAAAAAAAAACAGAACAACTCATAAACACTCAAACACACTGCTGCTGCCTACATATACTGTAGTAGAGCTAATGGTCGTGATGCTATGACTTGGCTATGGGTTGGGCTTGTGTGTAAAAGAGAAGGGTGGAAGTAAAACATGGTTAGGGGTGGTCCCTTTGCTGATTTCCTTTGTGGACAGGAAGTGTCTACTCCTTGGAGTGCATGTACACCAGCAAGTCGGCAACGCGGTTGCTGTAGCCATACTCATTATCATACCTGGATGGAGAGGGAGAAAAAAAGGAAAGGAAAATGGATTGCTCAGTGTGTTTTCTTTTCCCACAAACTTCCTGTTTTATATGTGGAGCTGGACAGGACTTGAAAACTCACCAGGAAATGAGCTTGACAAAGTTGTCATTGAGGGAGATGCCAGCACCAGCATCAAAGATGGAGGAATGAGTATCACCGATAAAGTCAGAGGACACCACCTGCCAAACACAAAGCACACCACAAGTGTGTAAAGTCAAGCAAATCACAAACCATTAATAACAACATTAAACCGGCTGTGTTGTTGTTCTGCTGTGTATATAGAATACCTGGTCCTCAGTGTAACCCAGCACTCCTTTCAAGGGTCCCTGTGCGGCCTTCTTGACAGCTTCCTTAATCTCAGCGTATGAAGCAGACTTGGAAAGGCGGCATGTCAGATCCACCACTGACACATCGGCCACTGGCACCCTGAATGCCATGCCTGTCAGCTTACTGCAGAAAGACAGCAACAGAGGACGAAAAAGTGATTTCTGCACTTCTTATCTCGTCTTCATGTTTTCAGCAATTGGCTAAAATGTATGTGTGTGTGTCTTTACCCATTGAGTTCAGGAATGACTTTGCCCACTGCCTTGGCAGCACCAGTGGAAGCTGGAATGATGTTTGTATGGGCACCACGGCCATCACGCCAGGCCTTGGCACTGGGACCATCTACTGTCTTCTGCGTGGCTGTGTAAGCGTGGACTGTTGTCTAGAGATATCACATGACACATTAATAAACTTTAAGGCTTAAATAGAAGACCACAAATACTGAATTTTCATATTACACTTAGACACTGTATAGATTTACTGTTACTAACCATGAGAGCCTCCTCAATGCCAAAGTTATCGTGGATGACTTTGGCCAGGGGGGCCAGGCAGTTGGTGGTGCAGGAGGCATTACTGTAAACAGAATGACAGACAATGTTTAGTTCAGTGTTTAGGTTAAAATATATAATGCATATATAATATATAGGTTTTCTGGTGAGTTTGTGGCATTAAATTTAGGAAGATGCAAAAAAAAAAAAAAAAAAAAAGCTTTAAATACATGATGTTACCTGACAATGGTCATGGAGGAGGGGTCATATTTGTCCTCGTTAACTCCCATGACAAACATTGGAGCATCAGGTGAGGGGGCCGACACAACCACACGCTGCGCACCACCCTGGATATGAGCCTGAGATTGGAAAAGAGTGAGAGGGCAGGCTAGAAACAGGGCTTTGTTCAAATCTGTCTATATTTTTCTGTGCATGTGTTTATGTGTGCACTTACAGAGGCCTTCTCAATACTGAGGAAGACTCCAGTGGATTCAACCACATATTTGGCTCCAGAGCTGCCCCAAGGGATTTCAGCTGGCTTCATACTAGAGTTACAGAAGAAAAGGCATCAGTCTAAAATGAGCCTAAACTTGATAAGTCTCTGTATCTCACAAATGGACACTGTGCTCACAAGACACTGTGCTACTATTACCACCTTTTCTTGCTTTTTCCTTACTAATGTTACTACATTTAACCCTAAAATAACCCTAGAAACATTGAGTCTTTCCACATACTTAATCTGGACTTGCACATAAAACAAGTCTCTAGCACAGCTGTCTAAAGTAAGCACATCCTGTCTCACCCCCTTGAGTTTAGGCTGCAGTGAGAGTACTAACAGGGACTAGGGACATCATATTTCACCCAACGCTTTCACCCTCTCTACTTTAAGATTAGGGTTAAAACTTTCCTCTTTGAAAAGCTCATAGTTTGGACTGGATCAGGTGACCCTGAACCACCCCTTAGTTGTTACAGTCAATATAGGCTTAGGCTCAAGGGGACTTCACATCTCTGTACAGTCTTCTCGCTCCCTGTTTCTTTACATGTCACTGTTGCAGTGCAATAACTTTATTTTTCTCACAGCCACAGTTTGAGCTTCGTCTCCTTCTGTCTATGCTCTTCGTCACTATCGCCACATGCTCGTACAGGACCGTTGAGGTTCTTTCTGCAATATCATTGGATCTTTAATTTAAAATATATAGAGCCTTGAGATGACTGTTGTTGTGAACTGTCATCACAGGGCTGTTAATATTATCATTACTTACCACTGGAAGACAGAGATGGCCTGGCCATCGACAATAAGCTTGCCATTTTCTGCAGAGACTTCACCACGGTAACGGCCATGGGTGGAGTCATACTTGAACATGTAAATCTAGAAGGAGGCCGGATGACAACAATGAGGTTACAATGGGGGAGGTACAAAGCTGCTTCACAAGGAATATAAAAGTGATCACTTCATTTCTTCATTACAGTAACATATACATTTCACTGTGCATTGTGTAATTGTGTATGTGACAAATAAACCTTATCCTGATCTGATCTTACATATTTTATACAGTCCTGTAGTTTTAGCAATTTTCAGCAAAAGAATAAAAACCCACAGTGAGGTTAAGTCTTCTATTAACACCCAAACTACATACATGAATGTATACTGAACAATGTGAATCATTTAGCAAGTAGCAGTTTTTCTCACCATGTACTGCAGGTCAATGAAGGGGTCATTGATGGCCACAACCTTAATGCCCTTCGCAAGGCAAGCCCTCAGGACCAGGCGGCCAATGCGACCAAAGCTGCAGAGACAGAGATAGAGAGATTTGTAATAGCTGCCATGGGAAACTTCCTCAGGATGTCACAGCACCCTTAGGATCTCCCATGAATCTTCCTCCAGACTTAGGCCAAGTCCACTGCAACGCTTTATTGTTTTAAAGCGGGTAACTTCTGTTACACTCTTATGTCCACATTAAGTTTTATGACCCTTAAAACAGAAACTTTTTGGAAACATTTGCGTTTTCATTTCTCTAAACAGCCAGTTTGTGTCCTCAAGTCCTCATTACATGATGGTTTGTGAATGGTTATGTGATATTCCAGGAATATTAGTAATGCCTGGAGTTCATTTCTAAACATAAAATGATCATATTTCTAGATTTTTTATTTTTTTTTCCCCCTAGATCTGAAAACAAATGTAAAGGTAGCCTCAAACTGCAGCCACCACCTATTATCGGACAGTAGCTTGAAGGCTAGCTACAAGAAGAGTTGCCTTTTTCACGGATCACTTTTTTTAGTGCTGCTGTCCTTAATGACAGATGACAGTCAGCGGAGTTGATACGATACCGGGCCAACCACAATCCGACTGTCCGTCTACTTTTTGCTATATTCGTTACTTCTCAGTCATTTATATTTGAAATCTTCTTCATGGCACGAGTATTCAATGTGCAAAGCTCTAAAAAATGGTTCAGACACATTGTTTTGTTTTTTTCAATTACATTTTTTTTTTTACTGTAGATTGATATTTGACTTAATCGCTACTCCTCCCTTATTTTGCTGGCCAAGGCTTCTGAAACTTGGTATGATTATCCATTGGGCAAAAGGCTACAGAATGTTGCAGACAGATTTTCAATTTTTACTTTGTTTTTTCTAAGTTTTCCAAATCTAAAAAATAAAAAGTTAGCTGGTTTGACCTAGAGCCAATTTAGTTTCTGTTCCAATACATCACATAATGTACAAGTAAAACATTTGAGAGCGGAGCTCTATGGGCCAACAGGTTTCTTGTTTTCTAATAATTTCAATGTCTTGCAAAGAAATAATGAAAGAGAACACACTATCACAGTAAGCTTTTCAGATAAGGAGGCAATAAAGCAGGCTTTAGTGTTGTTAGTAATAAATGTATGCATTTGCTTTTGACCCTCTGTAAGATTTACTAACCACCAATGCTTACCCAACCTCAGTGTTTGCTTCACATTCTACTGTAATCATCCTGTCTTACCCATCTTTATAATGTGTGTGTGTGTGTGTGTGTGTGTGTGTGTGTGTGTGTGTGTGTGTGTGTGTGTGTGTGTGTGTGTGTGTGTGTGTGTGTGTGGTGTGTGTCTGTGTGTGTCTGTGTGTTTCAAACTGACCCATTGATTCCAACAGAGAGGTCTGACATGGTGGCTTCTGCTTAGGGAGTGTGGAGTTGTCTGGAAGAAAAAAAATGGAAACAATAAATTAAAAAATATCCACAACTGAAGGACATGAAATAGAAGAAAGCTTGTACCCCTAACTGGTTATATTTGCTTGTGAAATAATTGCAATATAAAGTTTAAAAACCTAAGTGGGGTAACTTGGCAACAAGATATATGTGAGAGCTTAGAGTTAGGCAAGCTGTTTCCCCAACAAAAGGAAGTAGCTTTGGTCAGATCAGATAAAATTATTTTATTTTCTACAATGTATCAAAATGAATATAATATACCAGAAGTCAGACAAAAGTTTGTGGCAAGTTTATACACAATGTAATACTCATACAACCACAGGAAACCACATACAAAGCCAAAAGGAAGCACATCTGCAATACATCAGAAATCTGTTTATGCATGTTAAGCTACCCACTAACATCCATTTTTAAAAAAAAAAAAAACCCTTCTGCTCCTTCGTTCCTCCAGTTGTCATACTCATCATCACACTGTTTCCGTCCTCTCTACTCAAGCAGAGGGCATGCAGGGTCAAATGAAGGTACAAGCTGTCATGCAACATCTTGAAAAGGTTTGAAATGTTCTTTAGTACAAATTTCAACATCTGTGGTTTCAGCATTGAGGCAACACAATAAAAACTTGTTAACGGTCACCTTACAATACATGGAAACCCACTGTGATGCATTAGCACTAAAGACAGACAAAAACACCAAGGTGGCACGCTGCTGTAAGGACTGCTCATGGAGCTTCAAACAATTTTGAGCCAGGTACAGCAGCTGAAGGCTGAGCGGAAGCTAGAGAGTGTGCAAAAGTGTGACTGTGTTTAATGTCAGCAGGGGAACAGAAACCCTGTTTTATAGGCAACTGCTGCAGGAGTTGGGAGGTGTTACATCATGCAGGAACATGTTTCGACAACAATGGAATTTCAGGGAAGGGAAAAGGTGATATATATGTAGAACAAGCACAGACTTGAATAGAGAGGAAATGTGGCCTTGGCTTAATTATATGACCTCCATTTCCCTCTGCCTTCCTCTCCCTGTCATACTGGTACGCTCTGGTTTCTCCTCACTACACCTCCTCCTCTTTTTCCTATCCCAGTCTTTTCTACTAGCTCTGCTTCCTCGCTCCACCCGCTTCATCTCCTTGCCATCCTTGATCTCTCTCTAAATAAGAAATGTTGACTCCTGACATCTAGATATGATACTTAGCTTCCCAAGTCAACACTAAGTCATGCAATCTCATGTGGGGGGTTAATCTTGGTTTCTGGCTGCAGCTTGTCACCAAACAATTACATGTTACTGCAACAACATTAACCAGGCACTACACTGACCAATTCAATTCAATTTTATTTATATGGCACCAAATCATAGCAGTCTCTTCAAGGCAGCTAGCGTGTGTGTGAGTGAGTGGCAGAACAGGTAGAATAAGTAAGGGCAATGCGGATTGTCCTTGGAACTGGCTATTCATCATTTTAGACTACCGTAATCTCCTAATCTGTTCTGTGCATGTGTGTGTGTGTGTGTCTCTGTGAGAACCAAGTAGGGCAGGATGTGGATCTGGTGAAATGCATTGTGGGAGCACTTTAAATAGAATAAAGGGACTACCAGATTGTAATAAATGGTTTCTCTCTCTCTTTCATACCAAAACAAGTGTATTTGAGACTCTGGATTATTTTTAACCTGGATTTATCCACCGTAATCATTAATGTGCAGAGGAGCAGCCTTGATCAAAGAGCAGCACCATTTGTTTCCAGTCAGAATCAATTTATTGAACGGCCTGCCAGTAGTGACCCATTACGGCCTCAGTGGTGTCTCCATGTTTGCAGTACCATCTTTTCAAGGCAGAGCAGCCATTTTGTGTTCTGCTGCCTGCATCCGTATACAAGGTCACCAAGAAAAAAAAAAAAAAAACGATGGAGAGGAGTGAGGGAGGGAGAAAGTCCACTATGCTGTTCTCATGTTTCACCTATTGTGCATTCACAAAATACTGCAGTAATGTCCCCCCCTCCGTGTGTTTGTGTGTGCGTGGGCCTTTGTTGCCTGTTTCACTGTTGATTTCCCTCCTCAATTTTCTCTGTAGTAGTTCAGTTAAAGATCCTCATCCTTCATCAGGTTCCACATTACATTACACCTTCTAAGGATTTTATGCAACACTTACAAAATCTTGGTTTCACTGGTTGCCTAAATTGCACCCGGCTGATATTACACACATCTACTGAGGACACAGCTTTTCAATTTTCCATCAGCCAAACACCACTGGTCCGTTATTCAACCAACCCCAACCCCCAACCCCCACCCCACCCCACTCGCGGCCACGACCCGAGAGCACTCATAAGGACACGGCACAGCTCACAAAGACAGCCCTGTGCAGGGAAGAGAGGTGAAGCGCTGCTAACTGCCACTTGCATTCTGCTGATGCTCATTAAAATGTTCAAAGAAGAGGCAGTCCAGCTGTCAGAAATATAACCCTTTACGGCTTTTCTCACCATGCAACACAGATTCAGATTCACTAAACTGTGTGTGGTTAGTATTCACAGAAAGAAAGCCTGACCTGAAGAGTCAACGCAAGACTAACAATGTATGTGAGCTAGCTTGCTCCAAAAGTTAGTTCCCTTTAAGGAATAAAAAGAAAGACTGGTATAAAAGCTTAGATCACACTGAATAGCTGGATGTATGGTGCATCCATTTCCTCTGCTGGGTGCTTGCCGTCCCTCCCTTTTGACCTGCACCTTCAGCTGTTATTATTTTTGGCTCCATGAGTACCACACATTTGCCCTCAGCTTATTCCCACCACCCAAACTAATCATTAAAATTCAGCAGACTGCCTCCATCTCTCTATTTGTCACCACTCTTTTGTCTGTGTAACCCCACCACCACCACAACCTCCCCTCCTCCAGGCTACGACCTATTTTCCTCTCTCAGTTTATCCAGAGGGGGTGCAGAATAGGGGTCCCTCCAATGGTAGTTGTACGTGCACCAAAGGGACTGCTGACGGGGAAAGATGACTCATAACTATTCAACCAGAAAAAGACAAAGATGAACGGCTCCATCACGTGGGAAAAAAATCTCAAAATTGTGAGTGAAAGTGCAAGAGAAAGGAGAGGAGAGGAGCATAGCAAAATGACACAGCATTTTTCTTTCTGTCCACATTCCTTAAGGCATCACGCACCTATGATTTGCAAAAACAAAAACAAAAAACAAACACTGATTGTTTTTCTTTAAAATATGTGAGGAGCACCTGAACAATGTGAGGGCTCTAGTAACTTGCTCCAAACCCTTATATGGGCATAAGTTCAGAGTAGCACGGATGATCTGCTACTTAACATTGCTCATATATAGACAACAGACAGACCTAAATGTGCAAGACAGTTCACTATATTCAATGCCCCAGGGCCAGACTAAAGTGAGTATGCTCTCACTTTGGTTCACTTCAGTGTGTGCATTCATTGGAAAGTCCTCCATTGGAAATTTGTCAGTGAGTGAATAAACTCACTGACTCTGACAGTACTTTTCCTGCCTACTAAGTCCCTTGGCTTTCCTCCTTCATCTGCCCTTCTTTGTACCCCCCCTCCCCCCAGCTTTCTATCCCTCTGACACACCCTCCGTCTCTCCAGTGGTTTTCCACTGCAGTAGGTTGATTGGCTAGTGGCCAGGCAGACTATCCAATTAGCTACTGTCTTCTATTCTTGCCCGCCTCTCAGTGAAGCACAAAATCAAACACGTTGCAGAAAGCTATACTATTATATTATTATGCCACATAAATGTTCATATAACTTTCACTGTGTACTACTGGACAGTACACAGTGAAAGTTACATGACAATACTGTTATTTCAGTTTTCATGCCAATAAAGCAGTTTCTTTTTCATCTCTTCTTACAGTATATATCTGTTTTGTTCCATTTTAAAGTCTCAACCCTTTGCTGCTGTAAACTTTATGATAACGACACTGGCTGTGTGTCCTAATCAGCAGGCAGGTCCTCCTGCGGCTGGAGATGGGTCGATGAAGAGGCCCACTTTTCTATTAGGGATTTAACTAGTGGCCAACTGACATGATAAGCAGCCAATTGTGTATTCCTATGACCAGATACACCTGATATGATAAGATTAATATAATAAGGCTTATATTGGTTTGTTACTAAAACCTGTATAAGCAGTGTGTGCACATACCATCACACATCACACATCATGAATTAATAAAGAGGAGTGTGGTGTGTTATATCAAACTGCAGAGGATTCAGCAGGAGAGGAGCACATGACTGCTGATTACAGACACACTGCTCACAGCACTAATTTGTGACAGGTATCTCTGGGTCAGACCCTGTCATTTGCCTCCTCTTGTCTCATAAGCTGACCCACAGCAAAAGCAGTAAAGGAATGCTGTGCTTGCTGCCTGTCTCAAGACACTCCATATATTATAACTGTAATATCAATAAGGAGAACGGCTCTTTTGGATGAGTGTGGCAAAATTATGTCCACATTCTCTACTTCCTACAATGCTGTAGGGTTTATTTCCTTAAACGACGGTTATGCACAGAGTGCTGAGTCACTCTGGAGTTTTTGACTCGCTTCCTTAAAAAAATGTCTGGGTGATAAGACAGCTGCAGGTCACAGTCTAGTGTGACACTCATACCAACCTCAGCCTGTAAACCTCCACACTCCTTTGAGTGGAAAACTTGAATTAATCTAGAAACAGCGACTCATAATCACTTCAAGAATGACTCAAGGCTGCATGTAAATCTGTGTAATCACAAAACTAACTTTTAGTAGAAGGGACAACCCACCAAGTGCAGGATGTGGTAATTTAATGTGGGTTGGTTTTACCCCCCAAGTACCTTGTTCTAAAATGAGTGTAGGAAAGTAGTTAGGGAATATCTTCTGGTGTGACTAACATGGCCTGCAAGTGTTCCGCATGTGAAGCCTTGCTTTTCTACATGTGCTGTATCTCAGTAATTACATGCACATTGCCTGAAAACCTCCTGACAGCACAATATATGACCACAGTGCTTAGCATGTCTGCTAAGGATGCTACGAAGCTGCTACTTGTGACCTTCAGTATGGAGCATTATGAGCTAATTCTGAGTTGCCTCTGAATAACTGATTTCAGGTGGAAAGGGAGTCTAAGATTGAAAGATATGAAAGATTATAAGTTGATCAGCATCACAACAGAAGCTCTGGGACTGCTGTGACCTTCATCAACTGGAAGGATGACCTTCAACAGCCATCTGCATGTGGCCTACCAGACCTGCATGAAATAAATCCACGGCAATAATACTGTTCACCTTAAATAATAATCCAGCATCATGTTATTTGTTCCTACACGGATACTGACAAACATCACTATTCTTTGCTAAGTTTAAAATAATGAATTCATCATGTTGATTTATTAGAAATCTCCTGTACTGAACGCAATTGACCGTTTCTATTAGTAATAAATTGAATAATAAATGTATCTGTGCCCTTTTAGAAGGTCTCTTCAGCAGAGACCTGCATCAACAGGTCAGTCGAGCCTTAAGTCAAAACTGCGGCACAGTCATGCGACACTGCAGCAGTCCCCGTCTCTGCCCTTCAGGGGAACACTTGAAGCCTTCTCATCTCTGACATGTAATAAACCAGATCTTATTAATTTTGCCCGTCTTTTCTCCGTCTCCCATCACTGAGGCCTCTGCCTCATAGGCTGCGCTAATCGCTAAAGTGCAGCTGAATGGCGCAACGTCGACAGACTTCATAGTGAAGACCAGAGGAAGCACGTAGCTTCATCATCCTCCATCTACACCGGAGTCATTACAGGCCGACGCATCACTGCAGAAACATACTCATTCAAACACCGACCTCCATGCGCTACTGCTGAGTATTATACCGAGATAATACTCGGTAGGCTTCATTTTCGCACTGGGTTACATAACATGGAGCCTAATCCACTTCCGCAGATGCAGCACTCCTAGCCGCCAATGTCACGTCACCTGCTGAGGCAAGCGGGCCTCGAATGAATGAATGGAGTTAAATTAATACTCGGTAATTACATTGCAATAATTCAAAATGTAGTCTAATTCGAATATTTTCGTGTATTTGCGGATTTTTATCTTTTTTTTTTTGAAAGCTACGTGATGCAGCAAAGCATTACACAACACCCAGCCTCCCTCCAGACTGCAAGGCCACGGTCGCATCCCCCTCCCGTCGTCTTCCTGCAAATTAACTTCAACTAAGAACTCAACTAAGAACTCATAAGCCACCCTAACAGCACTCGTGTGGCCCATTTTTCCCGATTTTCTGCCGCTAAGATATGGTGCGTGTCCGAATTCATTAATTGCGGATGCGGGGCAACAGCAGCTTCCGCGAGTTACGCACAGCCTGGAAGAAGAGTGAAACAGCGAAAGGAGGACGGACTTCACGGCTTCGACCTGAACACTGAAAAAAAAAACACTTAAAAGATAGACATTAGCCGGGCCCACACACTGAAAAGCAAAGTGGTCTTGCTGCTTACCTCACGGTTGATGCTTCTTGAGTCTGTGTGCGTAGTTCGCTGAGACGCCTTCAGCTTTTATACCAGGCACGTGCCTCAGGAAGCCTGGTCGCCCTAGCGACGTGACGTCACGCCATCCTTCTGCTGTTGACTCCATTCTGAACGCGTACGCGGTCACGGTGGCTCCTCGGCTGCCATAGTAACAGAGGGATGACTCACCGGCTTGGTTAACGTCTTATTCACAAAGCGTGTACGCAGGACAGAATCGAGAGCTGCGTAGATGATCAAAGGCAACATTAATAAGAAAGAAATGCACAGACAGGCTGGCGAGAAGTGCTGAGGAAATGATGAAGCATATCCCACCATGCTCAGCGGTTACACGAGGATCTGATGTAACCCAGTGGGCACATTGAAGCTTTAACTGGCTACATATAATCGATTTATAAACCATTACTAGCTGATTTATATAATAATTGTCTGAATTAAGCATAAAAAGTAACTGGACACTCATGCCATGTGGCAGGGCAGGATGCAGGGCCTCCACGGTGCATTGAGCTGCAAAGGACTGCAGACTGCGTCTCCTATGGAGGTGTGAGGGAGCCCATATGGATGGACGCCGCACGATGTAGGAATCAATGAAGCTAATGTCTCACGAATCCATGAAGACCCGCTGTTCTGCTAACCTGGAATGATGAATTATGATTGTATGGCTGTATGACCAATCTGAAATAAAGTAGCCCGACTAATAGTTAAAAACAGATGTGTATTTTTTTTTCTTCATTTTTTTTTCTTTTCTGGTACACAGGGTAGGTCTGTTCTTTTTTCCCCCCATTTCTTCAGATCACATGTCAGACTGAGAAGCAGCCTACGTGAGGCAGGATGCGTGCAGTAATGTAAAAAGGGAAATCCCTGCAGTGCCGTAGGAGGGACGTTATTTGCACATACCTCACATCCCTTTTTCGAATTTAGTTATTACAGATTATGCGTTTGAGTTCAGTATTATAATCAAGCTCTCCTTTCAGTGGACACAGTTTAATGAAACTGGTGAATCATAATGACTGTAACTGGTTTAGATTTGTCTGAGAGTGCCTAGTTACGGTAGACGATAAAGCGTCGGAAACAATACTAACAGCGCCCTCTATCTATCTATCTATCTATCTATCTATCTATCTATCTATCTATCTATCTATCTATCTATCTATCTATCGTACAGTGTAGAAGTATTGATCCAGCCAATAGGAGAGGGACTTTCTTTGATTTATTCAGTGGTCCTGAACAAAAGGTCTCCAGGCAATCTGAAGGTATTTCAAAGCTCTTCTTTGGACATTGGCCGCCCCCCCCCCCCCCCCCCCCGCCCCCCCCCCCCGGTCCTTGCACCTGACCATTTTGTTTGTTTGTTAGACCACTTAATACTGACCTGTGAATCATTCACGCAAAGAATACATTTTAAATTGTGTCTTTTGGCAGTATGTTATTAGCAGCCTGTCCCGAAAACACATCATTTGTTCCCATTTCTTTTGCCAAATCTGTGAAAAATGACAAAGATAACACAGTTTGACAGGCATAAAATAATAATTTTGGCCCAATGAGGCAATTCCCAAAGAGCTATTAGTTAAAAACTTGGCATATCTCAGCATGGTGTGCAGTATATCCTTTAAAAAAAATCATGAAACTGCTCAAATGAAAGACAAAAAAGAACCATTAGGCCTAAAATGTGTGTGTCTGAAAGTCTTGCTCTTAAGAAATAGGAAAAATCCAGCAAAGACCTGACACAGGACCTGAGAGATGCAAATGGACCTTCAGATTCATCTACTGTTCATAGAAGCCTCATCAGAAATGGTGTCAGTGGAAGGGTGACTGTTAGGAAGCCATTCTTATGGAAGGGAAACAGGGAGAAAAGGCTGAAGTATGCCACATTACACAAGAACTGGTCTGAAAATCAGCAGCAAGAGGTGTGATGGAGTGATTAAGTGTTTGATTCAAATCATCATCAATGTGTATGCAGGAAGTCAGGAGAGGTCTATCTATCTATCTATCTATCTATCTATCTATCTATCTATCTATCTATCTATCTATCTATCTATCTATCTATCTATCTATCTATCTATCTATCTATCTATCTATCTATCTATCTATCTATCTATCTATCTATCTATCTATCTATCTATCTATCTATCTATCTATCTATCTATCTATCTATCTATCTATCTATCTATCTATCTTTCTTTCTTTCTTTCTTCCTTCCTTCCTTTTCCATTTTGAGGCTCACTCTGGCCCCAGAACTGAAACAAAAGCACCATCTCCTGGACAAATCCCTGTCCTGCATGTGAGTGAGTCTTCCTCAGTTGCTTTGGTATATTTCTCCAAACATTTTAAAGTCCTAGCCCCAAAAAATCATTTCCCAAAACAGCTCTTCCATGCAGCAGAAAAAAA